>NW_007731027.1:7551-8627 GCF_000696425.1 Galeopterus variegatus | reverse complement strand
TTTTTTTTTATTAATTGTATATATTTGTGGGGTACTGAATCGAATATCAATACATGTATACAATATGTGGTGATTAAATCAGGATAATTCGTATAATCATGTTACCAAAATGTAATCAATCTTTGTGACCCTTAAATAGTTTCTCGCCAACCTTCTCCCCCCAACACTCTCTCCCTCCCCCTTTCCACCTCTAGTAACCACAGTTCTCTTCTCTCCCTCTCTCTTTTTTTTTTTTTTGAAAGTTTAATGTATTATAGTGATTGTTTCTTTCTTTCTCTTAGGTCCCACCACTTATGAGTGAGGACATGTAATATTTCTCTTTCTGTGCCTGGCTTATTTCATTTAACAAAATTTTCTCTAAGTTCATCCATGTTGTTGCGAATGGAAGAATTTCATTCCTTTTTATGGCAGAGTAGTATTCCATTGAGTATATATACCATATTTTCCTTCTCTAGTCATCAGTCAATGGACAATTAGGTTGATTCCAACTCTTGGCTATTGTAAATAGAGTTGCAATAAACATGGAAGTGCAGGTATTCCTTCAACATGATGATTTCTGTTCCTTTGGGTATGTACCCAGCAATGGGATTGCTGGGTCATATGGAAGTTCTGTGTGTAGTTGTTTGAAGAACCTCCATACTGTTTTCCATAATGGCTGCACTAATTTACAGTCCCACTAACAGTGTAGGAGGGTTCCCCTTTCTCTGCATCCTCATCAGCATTTGTTATTCTCTGTGTTTTTGATAATGGCCAGTCTAACTGGGGTGAGATGATATCTCAGTGTGGTTTTAATTTGCATTTCCCTGAGGCTGAGTGATATTGAGCATTTTTTCATGTGTCTGTTGGCCATTTGTATATCTTCATATGAGAAATGTCTATTCAGCTCCTTTGCCTGTGTTTTAACTGGGTTACTTGTTTTCTTATTGTTGAGTTGTTTCAGTTCTTTGTATATTCTGGGTATTAATCCCTTGTCAAATGTATAGTTTCCAAATATTTTCACCCTTTCTGTAGTTTGTCTTTTTCACTCTGTTAACTTTTTCTTTTGCTGTGTGGAAGCTGTTTAGTTTAATATAATC
>NW_007731027.1:5910-7536 GCF_000696425.1 Galeopterus variegatus | reverse complement strand
TTTTTTTTTTCTGGCTTTCTGTTTCATCAACAATAAGGTCTTATCATCAAAAAGTTTCATTCACAAGCCTCAAAAACATGATTTGTTCCTTCAGTGCCACTTCCCATTCTACCTCTGTCCTTATACCCTCTGGATAAGTAATTCATCAGGCTCTTCACAATTTTATAACAAGATCATGTATTTTGCAGTCTTAGTCCCATGTTATTCTCTCAGTCTTAGTCCAAAATATCTTTCATCAAGATTCAAAATCGAGAAACCTTTCTCGTCCAAAATCTTTTCTGCTCTCCAGGAAATCTTTATTGAACCAAGCATCCAGAATTGCTGCCTCTCTATTCTGTGCTCCCTTGGCACTTTGCTTTAAAGCCTTCATAGTACCTGGGCAAGGTTGGCCTACACCATCATTAGATAGGCACATGTCTGTTTCCTTATTTAGGTCATGGGGTTTTTGCAGACAGAGATAATGCATTGTCATTTTTGTGCCTTCTCCCAGGCCCTACCCCAATCGCATCTTTCACATTGCTCATGCAAAATGCTAAAGGACTATTGAATTGAATGGGCAAGAAAGCACCTTGAAAAATATGAAGCAATTGTGCAAATCCAAGATATTTGAAACATTATCACTTTCTACTTGATGTCAGATTGTTTCTAATTTGCCCTCTTTCTCTGCTGATAGCCTACCAATCTTTCAGCTGCTTTGACATTTGGAGAAAGTCCACATTTTGCTGTCTTGCTCAACCAGAGGCAAGTGCCACTGTCCCTATCCCTAACTGTGTCTTAGGAAAATTCCTCTCTTTCAGCAGATTTCACTTCCTACTGTACACAGTACTTACTGTTCCTGGAGACATTTAGAAAACTTACGAAAGAATAAAAGAAAAAAAAAAGAAACCCGAACTTTTAGAAAGCTTATTTTAAAAACAACCCTCCTTCTTTTTATTCTGAACCTTTGGATATATTGACGAGTCCATCAAGTTATATATGGCAGGAAATGAATCAAACTACAAATATTGATCAAGAAACATGTTTGTTGCTGATCAGAGATAACATTACTTGTAAAAATGTGCATTTTGGTCAATATTTATTCCTTCCTAAAATTGCACAATTATGTTTTCTTCTCTTAAACTCAATTTGCCCAATTTGCTATAATGCAATTTCCTGTACCCATGTATAATTTATTTATATGATTAGCGTATCCTCTGTGGGAACTTAAACTGATATAACTTCCTTTCAACAATGTATCTGGGGCAGTTATGATGTGTTATCATCAGCTAAGGGAAATATCTTGCTCATCAGTCACAAAAACAAATGTGAGCAAACAATTACTTGTAGTGATCAATTTTCATAGGGTAGTTCTAGCAAGGGCAGGGGTGGACAAAATTTATGCTAGTTGTATAACTAAATTCTCCCAAATGTTAAACATAGTTAAATCTATTCTTTGGTAATAACATAATAATAGTTAACAAAGTAAAGGACTTTAAACTATTGTCTATTACCTAAGGGACATTACAATCATAAACTAATTCACATAATGCATATTCGGCTTATACAGGTGCTAAATAATAATCTAATGACAGTGGACATAGGCAATGTTTGCTCAGTGAACATTTATAAGGTGTCTAAAGTATGTAC
>NW_007731027.1:4276-5155 GCF_000696425.1 Galeopterus variegatus | reverse complement strand
TGACAGTGGACATAGGCAATGTTTGCTCAGTGAACATTTATAAGGTGTCTAAAGTATGTACAATACTGTGCTTGTTGCTGAGAGAAACATAAATGACTTAAGATATGTTCTTATAGGTTTAGACCAATGAACATACTGACCCTAAAATAATCATGTGATTGATAATATGCTTCAGTTTTATCACTTGAAAATGATCAATACATATAGCTATTATTATTTTTATCTGTATGTGAAATGAATGAAAATAAGGTCTAGGTCATTCAGGATCTAAGAAATAGAGGAAGATTTTATGAAAGTAGTTATATTGAGATCATCCTAAAAAATGGATGATATATTTATATGTAGAGAGGTCATGAAAGGGCATGGCCAGAGTGTTGGTTGCAGCCTGAGCAACTTCAGGTTGCTGGAAACAAAATTGGCATCTGAGTGTGAGTCATAATGACAGGAAATCAGACTTGTTCATTGGAAGAAATTAGAAATAACAACAGAAATATAGATTGCATCCAGCGGTGAACTACCAGGTGTTAGGGAAAAAGTAATAGAAAATATAACGGGTTTGGAGTCAAAGGAAGTTATTTTCAATCACTTTCTATGGATTTGAGAAAATCATGTAGCTTTTCTTGTCTCAATTTTCTCATCTGTAATATAACATTAATGATATAAGATAATTTTATTTTTTTCTTATGTATAATGAAATTTATTTAGTTTATAACTCATATATAGCAACTTACAGTGGGAGAACAACACTGCTAAATGTTCATCAGTACTTTATAAATATACTAGAAACTCTACGTATTGTATAAAGATAAATTAACATAATGATCACTGTTATCATGATTGTTAATAACATTCATAAGTTGAGGAAGTGATTTCTTCTTA
>NW_007731027.1:2113-2832 GCF_000696425.1 Galeopterus variegatus | reverse complement strand
AGCGCCACCGCGCTTCCCAAGCGGCGCACTATAGCAGTGCGCCACCGGGCCGGCCCTAAAGAATTTATTCTAAGGAAATAATTATGAGTCCACATGTGATGATTACCTTATGGATGATTGTCACTGTATTACTTATAGGAAAAAAAATTGGAAACAAATATCCAATATAAGGGATTGCATATCTAGATAATAATAAATATATAGAAAGAAATATATTGTTGGCATTTCAATTGTGTAATAATAATGTGTAATAATACAGAAAGATACAGTATGCACAAGCAGTTTCAAATCTAACTCTACTTCATTATCTCTGTGTAGAAAAATACAATGTATATAGGCATAGAAATATATATAAGCACGAATGGAAGTACTTTACAATGTTAATAGGGATTTTCTGTGAATAGGAGGCTTATACACCTATTTTATTTACTTTTTTTGAACTATCTTTTTGAGGTTTTCTGTACAGACCCATATTCTGTAATAATACAAAAAAATAATAAAAACTGGCATGGATAAAATCACAGGCTGAAGTTCCCCAAGGAGAGGGAACCAGATTACCATGGTAAATCTTTTTATTCTGGCTCACTGTTAGGATGCACATGAAACTTGTGACATTTGACCTATGGCAAACTCAGAGGTTTATCATCTATCGACCTGTATTTGATTTTCTGTCCTAATGGGAACTTCATATGAATCTGAACAATCTGTCATTGATTTAA
>NW_007731027.1:0-463 GCF_000696425.1 Galeopterus variegatus | reverse complement strand
AAATGCAGAAAGTACCAAATTCCATTTGGTGAGTTAAAAATATTTAGTATTGTTATATGGGAGAATTTGTTTTAGAAATATAAACGAGATAGGATAAATATAAAAACACAGTATTAACAAAAGAGGAATATTTCTGTGGCTAAAGCTAAATGCCTGAGAAAAAAGTAATTCAGTTTTCCCAATATTAATTATTGGGCCATATCCTGCTATTGATTCGTGCATGTAAAAATCAATGCTAAGATAAGGACCTTCATAATGACAGGAGTAATTTTGAGGTATATACTCATTGACATTCAAAGAGCCAGGCAACAATGAAGACATTATGGATGAGCAAACTTTGGATTCATCTGAAGTTTTAATAACTACTTTTCAAACTTTAAAAGGTAGGGGAGAAAGTGGATAAGCGAAACGTATTATTTTATTCTCTTTTCTCTCCAGGTTCACCCCCCCTCCAAAAAAAAAA
>NW_007731026.1:144196-172663 GCF_000696425.1 Galeopterus variegatus | reverse complement strand
TCCTTGTTCTATAGGATCTAGAGTTTGAGATTTATTAACTTTTGGTGGTGTACTTTCTTGGCGTTTTGTGTTTCTGGTATCTTTTTTTGGATGTTTATTCATTTTGGCAGGGGATTTCACTGTGCACAGGTTTTACCCTGTTCCCTGCTCTGTGCACTCTTGACTAGGCTGGGTATGTCTTCTGCAGCCCCTGCTCGGCACTGCCCCACCCAGGAGGTCTTTCAGGTTTCTACTAGTCACTCTGTGTGGCTTTGCAGCACTGTATAGGGCTTTCTCAGGACTAATCATCTTCCTCCTGTTATTGCAGTTATCTGTGTGCTTGTCTTATCTCCCACACCGGAGCGTGAGCTCCTTGGGGGAGGAGCCCACAGCACACAGTTCCTCTTTGAATCCCCCTGGCGCGGACCGACTCCAGCACCCACCTGCGGTCAGCTCTCCAGCAAGTTCAAGCAAGCTCGGGAGTGCTCCGATCACACTTTTCCTAATCAGAAATCGGTTAGGCGTTTTTCTGAACTGATGGCCGCAGAAATGGTATCTGCCTCTCTGTAACAGGAAGTTCACCGGGGGTGGAGCCCAGGGTGCGGTGGAGTGATAATCTGCCCAGCCCACTCTTCCCTGATCTCCCAATGCTGGCCGGTTCTATCCCTGCCACTAGCCCCACCAGAGAACCGTGGGGGGATGGGATGGGAGGCCGGCCTGCAGGCCCTGGGAGGCCCTGTGTGGGGGCAAGGAAGTGGGAAGGCTCAGTGAGGAGCCTAGCTGGGTGAAGCTGGCCTGCTCCACCCCCAACTGAGAAAATGGAGGCAGCCCCGGGCCGGTGACTGGCCCAGTGGGGTAGGCGGAAGCTGAACAGGCGTCTGCTCGGCAAGCAGGGCTGGGCTGGGGGTCACTCACAGAGCTGAGCCTGCTGAGCGGCTCCCTCTCCGTTTCCATGTTGTTGCAGTCTCAGTTCTCAGCCACTGCTGCCTCGGGCTGCTCTCTCGGTGCGTCTCGGGCGCACCCAGGGATCCTCTTTTATGCCAGCCCTAAACCTTGAGTCTGTAGTTGCTTTTTTATAGTTGTAGATTAGTTGATCAAAGACTTATTCATTTTTTGTTGCTCTTGTAAATGCAAGTAGCACTCTGGCAGCACAGCGCACACCTCTCAGGCTCACGCCATCTCCTGGCGACCCTGCTCCTGACCTGTCACCATCTTGACTCCTAAAATTTGCCACATTTAAAAGAAACTAATTAACAATAAAATCACAGTATGATAAAATTTTATAGACACTACCTCAGAAGTGTGTCTAAGTGTGCTATGGCATAAGGTACTAGGAAGTGGACAATTCTAACTGAGAGACCAGGAAATGCTTCCAATGGATGGTGATCAATCTAATGGATAGCTAAGCCCTGACACATGAGATATGATGGATGGGTGGAGATAGGAAGAGATGGGAAAGCAGAAGGAACCAAGGGAGCAAGGACTGTTGTCTTGCAGTGACCTGGTGCATAACCAGTGGGCTGGTGCAGAGAGTGTGTGCAGTGGGGGTGTTGAGGAGAAGTTGAGGCAGGGGTAAATTGGCAGCTGGGAGGGTGGTTCAAAATAAGAAATATGGCTTCCGGTCAAGATGGCAGATTAGATGGTTCCTAACATCACTCTCTCCCACAAATAAACCAATTTACAACTATTAAAAACCAAAAACAGGAAGCCTGAGAACTGTGCTGTAAAAGGCAGGAGATGCGCACCATGGGACACTCAGTACAGGCCAGTGCCTGTGGCTCAGAGAGGACCGAGAGTTGCTGAGCCCACATGCCCTGAGTCGTTCATGCTGGAACAGGAAGGAATCATGGGACCCACAGCACAGGCCAGTCCCAGTGGCCCAGAGAGGCCTGAGGGTTGCTGGGCTCACATGCCCCAACTCAGCCATGCCAGAACAGGCAGATGCTGAGGGACCCCCAGGCCAGACCAGTATCTGTTGCCCAGAGAGGTCCAAGAGCTGCTGGGCCCACATACCCTGAGACAGCAGTGCCAGAACAGACAGGTGCCTCATGCCATGGGACCTCTAGTGCAGGCCAGTCTCTGCCACCCAGAGAGGTCTGAGAGATGCCAGGCCCAGACACCCCAAGCCAGCCATCCTAGAACAGGTAGGTGCCATGGGACCCCCGCCAAGGCCAATCCCTGCTGCCCAGAATCGGCAGTCCCTTTGGGATCCAGGCCAGACATCACAATGTAATGAGTGGACCATGATACCCCCTGCCACAATGACTAAACACCAAAGGAAACATACCAGAAATATGAAAAATCAAGAAAGTATGACACCACCAATGGAAAATAACTCTCAAGCTCTAAATCCTATAGAACAGGTAGTCCTTGAAATGACTAGCAAGGAATTATGAGTGACAATTCTAAGGAAACTAAATGAGATGCAAGAAAACTCAGTTAGATAATACAAAGAAATGTGAAAAAATATACAGGACCTGAAAGAAGAAATATACAAAGAAATCAATACCCTGAAAAAGAATGTAGCAGAATTTGTGGAGCTGAATGATTCATTCAATGAAATAAAAAACACAACAGAGAGTTTAACAAGGAGACTAGAACAAGCCAAAGAGAGAATTTCTGACCTAGAAGATGGGCTGTATGAATTAACACAGGTAGACCAAATAAAGAAAAATGAATTTAAAAAATTGAAGAAAATCTGAGAGAGATAACAGACAAAGTTAAGTGCTCAAATATCCAAATTGTGGGTATTACAGAATGAGAGGAAAAAGGAAATGGCATTGAAAACATATTCAGTGAAATACTGGCAGAAAATTTCCCAGGTATAGGAAAAGATCTTCAGGTTCAGGAGGCCCAAAGATCCCCAAACATATTCAATCCAAAAAGGTCCTCTCCAAGACAAGTTATAGACAAACTGGCAAAACACAAATACAAAGAGAGAATCTTAAAATCTGCAAGAGAGAAATGTCAAGTCACCTATAAGGGATCTCCAATCAGACTAGCATCAGATTTTTCATTAGAAATGCTAAAAACCAGAAAAGAATGGGATGATACATTCAAAATAATAAAGGGTAAAACTTTCCAGACAAGAATACTTTATCCAGCAAGGTTATCCTTCCAAAATGAAGGACAAATAGTATATTTCTCAGACAAACAAAAAACTGCAGGAGTTCACTACCACATGATCAACCTTACAAGAAATTCTCAAGGGAGTATTGGGTTTGGTACCTGAAAACCAACCATCACTGCCATGAATAGTCAAGAAGGAATAAAACTAAAAATAAAGAGAAAAAATAGTTTATCTACTACCCCAAGAAACCAACAGAGAAGGCAAAGAGTAAATCAGAAAGAAAGGAACAAAAGATAGTTAAGACATCTAGACAAAAATCAATAAAATGCTAGGAGTAAATCAACACCTTTCAATAATAACTCTAAGTGTAAAAGGATTAAATTCACCACTCAAAAGACACAAACTGACTGGCTGGATTAAAAAGATGGACCCAACAATATGCTGCCTTCAGGAGACTCACCTCACTTGTAAAGACACAGATAGACTAAGAGTGAAAGGATGGAAAAAGACATACCATGAAAACAGAAATGAAAAATCAAGCTGGAGTAGCTATTCTTATATCAGATAAAACAGACTTTAAACAAAAAATCATAAAGAATGATAAAGAAGGTCAATATATAATGGTAAAAGAATGTATCCATCAAGAAGACATAACGATCATAAATATATATGCACCCAACAATGGAGCACCCAGATTTATAAAGCAAACACTAATAGACCTAAAGAATGGGAAAGACACTAATACCATAGCAGCAGGGGACCTGAACACCCCACTCTCAACATTGGATGGGTCATCTAGGAAAAAAATCAATAGAGAAACACAAGACCTAAATAACACCTTAGACCAATTGGACTTGGCAGATATCTACAGAACATTCCATCCAACAACCTCAGAATATTCATTCTTCTCATCAGCACATGGAACATTCTCCAGGATAGACCACACGTTTGGTCACAAATCAAGTTTCAACATATTCAAAAAACCTGGAAATATCCATGTATTTTTTAGATCACAATGGATTAAAAGTAGAAATCAATAATGAACAAAACTCTGGAAACTATACAAATGCATGGAAATTAAACAACACTCTACTTAATGACATATGGGTCCAAGAAGAAATTAAACAGGAAATCAAAAAACTTACTGAAACTAGTGAAAATAATGACATATCATACCAAAACGTGCAGGATACTTCAAAAGCAGTACTAATGGGGAAATTTATCTCATTAAATGCTTACTTCAGAAGAATGGAAAGATGGCAGCTAAACAACCTAACACTTTACCTTAAAGATGTAGGAAAACAAGAACAATCCAAATGCAAAGACAGAAAGAAATAATTAAGATACGTGAAATAGAAACTAGAAAAATGATACAAAAGATCAATGAAACAAAAGTTTGGTTTTTTGAAAACATAAATAAAATTGACAAGCCATTAGCAAGGCCAACTACAAAAAGAAGGGAGAAGACCCAAATAACAGAAATTAGAAATGAAGAAGGTGATAATACAACTGATACCTCAGAAATACAAGGAATCATTAGAGACTACTATAAACAAATATATGCCAAAAAATTTGAAAATCTGGAGGAAATGGATAAGTTTCTGGACACATACAGACTACCAAAACTGAACCAAGAATATATAGAAAATCTAAACAGACAAATAATAATAAAATAAATTGAAGGTGTTGTCAGAAGTCTCCCAACAAAGAAAAGCTCGGGACTGGATGGGTTCACTGAAGTGTTTTACCAAACCTTCAAAGAGGAATTGATGCCAATTCTCTACAAACTATACCAAAAGGTTGAAACAGAGGCCATTCTCTCAAATTCATTGTTTGAGGCAAGCATCACCCTGATACCAAAACCAGACAAAGATACAACAAAAAGAAAAGTACAGGCAAATATCCTTGATGAATATAGATGCAAAAATTCTCAATAAAATACTAGCTAACAGAATACAGCAACACATACACAAAATTTTACACCATGATCAAGTGGGATTCATCCCAGGGATGCAAGGTTGGTTCAACATATGCATATCAATAAATGTGATACACCACATCAATAAAATCAAACACAAGGACCATATGATCAACCCTATAAATGCTGAAAAAGCATTTGACAAAATTCAACATTCTTTCATGATAAAGACTCTCTACAAGTTAGGTATAGATGGAAAGTATCTCAACACAATTAAAGCCATATATAATAAGCCCACTTCCAATATTGTTTTAGTCCATTTTGTGTTGCTATAACAGAAATACCTGAGACTGGGTAATTTATAAAACAAAGAGGTTTATTTGGCTTATGATTCTGGGACAGCTGCATCTGGCATGGGCCTTAGACTCATGGTGGAAAAGCGGCAGGCAGCCAGCAGATAGAAGCAGATCACATGGTGAGAGGAAGCAAGAGAGAGAAAGAAGGTTCCAGGGTCTTTTTAAGCAACGAGCTCTCACAGGTACAAATAGAGTGAGAACTCACTCATTTTTCCCTCCTCCCCCAGGGACAGCATGAATCCATTCATGAGGGATCTGCCCCCCATGACTCAATCACTTTCCAACACTGCCACATTGGGGATCAAAATTCCACATGACTTCTGGAGGGGACAACACACCCAAACTCCATCAAATATCTCGAATGGGGAAAACCTGAAAGCTTTTCCCTTAAGAACAGGAACTAGATGAAAATGTCCATTCTCACCAATCCTATTCAACATCATGTTGGAAGTACTAGCCAGAGCAATCAGAGAAGAGAAGGAAATAAAGGGCATCCAGATTGGAAAAGATGAAGTCAAGCTGTCTCTGTTTGCAGATGATATGGTCTTATATATTGAACAGTCTAAAGCCTCTAGAGAAAAACTCTTAGAGTTGATAAATGATTTCAGCAAAGTTGTAGGATACAAAATCAACACACAAAAAATCAGTAGCACGTCTATACTCCAACAGTCAACATGCAGAAAAAGAAATCAAGAAAACTAGCCCATTTATAATAGTCACTGGAAAAATAAAACTCTTAGGAATAAAGTTAACCAAGGATGGGAAAATTCTCTACAGTGAGAACTACAAATCACTGTTGAGAGAAATTAAAGAGGACACAAGAAGATGGACGATATCTCATACTGTTGGATCAGAAGAATTAACATTGTGAAAATGTCCATCTTACCTAAAGTGAACTACAGATTCAATGAAATCCCCATCAGAATTCCAATTACATTTTCCTCAGAAATGGAAAAAATTATCCAGACATTTGTGTGGAATAACAAAAGACCATGCATAGCCAAAGCAATCCTGAGGAAAAAAATAAAGCTGGAGGCATAATGCCACCTGATTTTAAACTATACTACAAAGCTCTGATAACCAAAACAGCATGGTACTGGCATAGAAACAGACACAGAGATCAATGGGATAGAATAGAGAACCCAGAAATCAACCCAGCCATCTGATATTTGATGAAGGCACCAAGTCTACACAAGGGGGAAGAGACTGCCTCTTCAGCAAGTGGTGCTGGGAAAACTAGATATTCATAAGTAGGAGAATGAAGCTAGATCCATACCTCTCTCCATATACCAAAATCAACTCAAAATGGATTAAAAAATTAAACATGCATTGTGAAACAATAAAACTCCTTAAAGAAAACATAGTGGAAACATCTAGGAAGTAGGAGTGGTACAGAGTTCATGAATATGGCCCAAAACACAGGTAACCAAAGAAAAATAAACAAACGGGACTATATCAAACTGAAAATCTTCTGCACCACAAAAGAAATAATCAACAGAGTGAAAAGACAACCAACAGAGTGGGGGGAAATATTTGCAAAATATACATCTGACAAAGGATTAATATCCAGAATATACAAGGAACTCAAACAGCTAAACTGTTTTAAATAAAGGTAAACTCAAAAAACCTAATTATAAAATGAGCAAAGGAGCTGAATAGGTGTTTCTCAAAGGAAGATATACGAATGGCCAACAGACACATGAAAAAATGCTCAACATCACTCAGCATTCAGGAAATGCAAATCAAAACCACACTGAGATACCATCTCACTCCAGTTAGGATGGCTAATATCCAAAAAAGTGAGAATGATAAATGCTGACAAGGTTGTGGAGAAAAAGGAACCCTCCTACACTGTTGGTTGGACTACAAAATGGTGCAGCCTTTATGGAAAACTGTATGGAGGTTCGTCAAACAATTACAGGTAGATCTACCATATGATTTAGCTATTTGACTGCTGGGAATATACTGAGAGGAATAGAAATCATCATGTCAGAGGGATACCTGTACTCCCACGTTTATTGCAGCACTATTTACAATAGCCAAGAGTTGGAACCAGCCCAAATGTCCATCAACAGATGAGTGGATAAGGAAACTGTGGTATATCTACACAATGGAATACTACTCTGCTATAGAAAAGAATGAAATACTACCATTTGTAGCAACATGGATGGACTTACAGAAAATTTTATTAAGTGAAACAAGTCAGGCACAGAAAGACAAATACCACATGTTCTCACTTATTTGTGGGAGCTGAAAGTAAATAAATAATAAACATACATACAAATAAGTGGTGGGGGGGAGATGTCATAACAATCACAAAAATTCCTTGAACTTATTAAGACAAATGAACAGATATAATGTAGATGGGGAGGGGAGAGAGGGAGGGAGGAAAGAGGAATGGGTAAAGGGACATGAAAATCAACTACAATGTATATGGAAAAGTTAAAACAAAACAAAATGAAAAGTTTCAAGTAATAACGGAGTGTGTTATATAAAACAAAAAACAAACAAGAGATAAAAAATAATCAACTATACTCCAATAAAAATAAATAAATAAAAATGAAAATTGAAAGCATAATTAGGAGCAGGATTCTGGCAGACTTAGCATGCCATTTTAAAGGGTAGGGACATTATCTCATAGGCAGTGGGTTTAAGAACAGGTTCTCCTAGGTGACACCAGCAGCTGGAGGGGCCTCCAGCAGGTGGAGGAGAGCGGGGACAGGAAGAGAAATAAGCAGGTTTCTGATGTTCAATCCAGCTCCAATAGGAGCAACTCCAAAGTTATCTGCTTCACTTATTTAACTTTTATTTTAAGAAATGTCTTACATCAGCCAGCTCCAGCATCCATTCCTCAATGGCCTCTAAGCTCTTGGGGCAGTCAAGACAAACAGCATTTGGCTTGAAGTCTCTTTGAGTACATTATTGGACAGATTATATTCCCTGTGCTATGTTGTCATCTGGCTAAATCAAACAGAGAGGCTTTCACACATGGGTTGGAAGCTTAACATTACAATATTATTCGACGTCAATTCCATTCTCCTTTTTCCATACTATTTCAACCACTCACATCAAAATGAAAGAGAGGGATACTTCCTGGGTGGTGGAGAGAATCTCGTGAGGGTAGGGTGGGAATATCCTACTGATTTATCTACCTTTGCCTTTTGTCTGGAAAGGTTTGATATCCAACATACGCTATCATCAGACTCCTCATTGCCCCTTGGTAAATCATTTTTTAAAAATTTCAAATATATATACTAGATATGGGAAAAGATGAAAAAATGCTCAACATGCCCTCAACTTTCCTGAATTTGGGGAAAGAAAAGAAGGAGAAAATCAATTATTGCTGTTTTCTGGCCATTCAAAGCTATTCTGACATGGGGCTCTGGTAAGTGTGGAAGAAGAGTAACAGATTTGACATTTTCTGCCTGATTTTACATCAATTCTAACTTAGAATTAGATACTTAAAAGATTATTAATATTTTAACAGTTTCCTGACACCTGCTTTCCCCTGCCCCCCAATATGTGAACACCAAGTTTCAGGACTATGAAAAGCCAGGGGAATTCTTTCAGCGGAGAAGAAAGAGCACCAAATCTGCATTTTAGAATCATTACTCTGGCAGAAATAAGGATGTTTTCTATGTTTCACAGAAATAATACTAGAGGCACAAAACGGAAAATGATTGCAGCAAGACGATGAGGGCCTGAAGTGCATAAGACTTTCCAGAGATTTTAATTAAATGAATGGATGAGCGAGTGAATGAACGACAGCCTGAACTGAGGCCATAGGAAAGGGGCACATGCCAATGCAAGACTGTGAGGAATAGCAAAAAGGCAGGTTCAGGGGTGCACGGGTTGGGTGTTGAGAGAAAGACATAGGAGAGAATCTGGGGAGCCTCTAGCTTTCTGGCTGGCGACAGAGGGCATCATGATGATATTGTTTTTTCTTTTCCTTTTTTTTTTTTTTTTTTGTTAGACAGCTAAATAGAGGAGGAAGGGAGGGGAAAACAATAAATTCTGTTCTGGATAAGTTGCCTTTGAGATGGGCATGAGATATCTAGGTCAAGGTGCTCGGTAGGCTCCAAGAAGAGAATTGAAAGAGCCATCTAGACTCAAAAGAAATATCTAAGACTCTCCAGCATGGAAGGGTCATTGAAGCCAATTATAAGAAAGGAAATTGCCCAGGGATAATGTGTAATGAGATGAGGAGGAAAAATTGCCAAGGACCACTAATTTTAAGCAGAAATCAGAGGATGAGGAGTGAACAAAAGAGACTGAACCAGGACTCAACATACCCTACACCGCTCTTATCACAGTGTTTATTTGTATATGTGTCTGTCATCCTTTTGGGTCTATTCTGTTAAGAGTCATTTCATATTTTATTCTAAAATCCTAAAATAGTGAAAATAGTAGATGATAAATAAATGTTTGCTGCCTAAATTGAGATATATGTATCTTTTCATTATAATACATACATATATATTTTTTATTTTTATTATACATACATGTGGGGTACAATGTTGATTTTCAATAATTGTGTAGAATGTGTGGTGGTTAGATCAGTATAGTTAGCTTATTTATCATTACAATACACATTTTGATAACTCTAAATAAATTATTTTCCAATGTATTCAGTGGATGTACACATTTATAACTTAGTAAAATTATCCAAATTTGATTAATTATAATTATTACCTTTACATAAATGTAGTCAGAGAAATATTAGCCTAACATGGCTGAATTTTAGGAACATTGGTCCAAACAGTAGGTGCAAATAACTTGAGACAGCATATACACCATACCAAATAATGCTCACAGCTTTTTTTCTACTTTTATAAATCATCAGGAAGCCAAGGTATCTCAGCAACAATAACTTGACTACAGATGTAAAATACTCCTGCAGAGAATAGGAAAAAATATATAGGCTTTTTTTCTCTAAAGTTACTTAACATTCTGCACCACTCTTATAAACTAATTTGCAGTTGAAGTAATAGCATTTCTACATATGTATTTTGCATTAATGCAAATGTAGATTCTAATATTCGGGAAAATCACTTTATGTTGTTAATAATTTTATATTGTTCTGACTGACATGAAGTGCCTACAGGGATGATTTCAGGAGCATTTATACCTCCGCCCCCTCAAATATAGTCCTCACCTGATTTCTGGCTCTTCTGATTTTCTTACCCTGTAAGATGGTTATTAGATTTAAGGATTACAATCTAAACACCCATTATAGAGAGGGTACAGTGACTTAACTTTTAAATAGCAAGTTAGGTGCAATTGTAAAATTTGGAAAATAGGAAAACCTTACATTTGAGCATGCTTTTATAAAAAAAAAATTATTAGTTCTTTTCTTGTAATTAACCCTTGTCAATTATACAGGAAAATATATTCATTTGATCAGTTGTTATAGCTTTTTGCAGTTGATTACCTAAACCCTCAAAGGAGCAGGTCCTGGCCATTAACTTGTAAGCTTTTTGAGGGTTGAAATTGCATCTAAATCACCTTTATATCCTGCCCTCATCACTGGCAGCTAACAGGGACTTGCACAGAGAGGAGAAAGAGGGAGAATGGGATAGACACATCTCTGCTGTGAAGGGTGTGTTCCATGGCAGGAAATGGGTGCGGAGAAAAGAGTAAGGAAACACCAAAGATTAATGACCCATACAAATATAAGATAGTGTGAAACCTGTGGTGAAAGGGGGGGGGGAAGATGTTTCCTTCCTTTGAGAGACTATTTCCAGGATTCTTAATTGGGCAGGAGGCTTGGCCACAACCAGGGTGTTTCCTCTACAAGACACAGGAGAGCAGCAGACAATGAGGGCCGAAGCTCCAGGGAGCCCTATAACTGATGCTAAGTTCATGCGTGCTGTTTAGAGAACAAAATACCATCTCTTAGGAGGCCTGGGGTTTAGAGAAAATTGATAGAACTAAAAGGACACTTGACATGTTCGTTACTCAGGGAAATTAGTCCATTATGGCAATTAGTGTACTCTTGTTGCAAACTAAAGTCTAGATACCAACTGAAGGAAGTTATAAAGATATGATTTTTAGTGAGCATTGTGAGGTTCTCTTTTCTCTAAGAAAACCAAGTATATTTTATTTGATAAAAATATTTGGCTCCCCAAAGTAGAAAGAAAATGTCTGAACAAGGACAAGGTTTTATCTCATCAAAAAATGATCACATATACCCAAGTTCCACTGAATCTCTCAGACTATCACTCTTTGTGGAGCAGACATGGACAGCAGAAGAGTATACTTTCCAAATAAGGACTGTCATTCCAATAAACATTAAACCAAATACATTAATATTTAAGATATATAAAGTAGAATTCAATTATGTAAGGTAGCATTTTATTTAAAAAATTCAAAAGACTGATATTAAAATGTAAATGTGATTTTATATGTCAAGGTATATAAATGGCAAAGTCATACATGTGGCAGTATTTATCTTCCTGAAGTTTTACATACTATGTGTCTGCAATTGGAGTCACCACTAGGGGGCAAAATATTTGTTTATTATGTCTGGAAATGAGTTGGGCGGTGGGGAATGGGGGGCAGATGGTAATATTTTATATAAATATATGCAATGAGGATACAAAAGACTTTTCTTATACTGATTCAACTTTTCATAAGCAAAATATTAGGATACAATTATGTAAATTTTAAATTTACATATTGGAAGCAAATAACAAATAGAGCATTTTTCCCCTAGCATGAGGTTATGCTTAAAACATTAACATTTAAATTGCATGAATTTTAATAATGTCTCTAAACAATGTGTGTTCTGGCATTTATTCAGAAACTGAGGAATACACACTAAAACTTGTTTGAGTCTAAACCTTTCTGGGACCTTTCTTTTGCCTGTTTTGCTTATGCTTTCTGAAAGCCATGGGATAAAGGCTCAAAGGATATGCTAAAATCAAGCACTGAATATTAGCCTACCATAATTTCTTAATTTTTTTATTGAGTATAATACTCATACATAAATGTGCACATATAAGTATAGGGCTTGATGAATTTTCACCAATTTAATAAACCTGTGTGACTGTACACAGATCAAACAATAGAAAATTGCCAGAACCATAAAAACCTTCTTGTGCTTACCTCTAGTTGCTATGCCCCATCTCCCAAGGGTAGCCATTATGCTGATTTCTAACAACATGATTTAGATTTTTTTGTTTTTAAGCCTTATATAAATAGAATCCACAGTACTTATATGTATTCTTTTGTGTTTATTATTATTTTGCCTAACATAATATTTGTGAAAGTCATCCAAATTATTACATGTAATTGTAGGTCATTTATCTTTATTGTATTCCTTTGTGTGAATATATGACAATTTATCTAGTCAACTCTTGATCCTTGATGTAGTTTTCAGTTCGAAGTTGTTATGAATTGTGCTGCTATGAATGTTCTAGTACACATCTTTTGGTGAACATGAGCATGCATTTGTCTGGTCTACATCTTTGCTGAATCATAGGATATGCTTTCAGCTTCAAGTATAATAGATACTGCCAAACTGCTTTCCAAAGAGGTTGTACCCCACTTTGATTTCTAACCAACCACTTAGGTTTGTTACTTATATAGACTTTTGCAATTTATCACACCCCTGGTTCAACCTGAAAGCATATGCAAATCCCTAATTATTTCAGACCAAATTTATTGAGATCAATTATTTCAGACCAAATTAAAGTTCTATAGGATAAAGAAATTATCTAATCTACTTTATGCTCCCCCAAATGAATGATTCTTGCCTCTTTGTTTTGGTAAGGTTTCTTGTCCAAACAAAGGGACTAGTATAGTATGTCTAGGGAAATGATGATTGCAGCTACCACTACTCTTAGTGTACATTACATTTTCTTAGTTCATTTTACAAGAATTTCAGGTATTGTTATCTATATTGTATGTCTGAGGAAACTTAGTCTCAGAGAGGTTAAGTGACTATCCAAAGTGAAATAGCTACAAAGAGGCAGGGATCCAATCTAGGTCTTTTCTGATTCCAAAACCCAGCATCTTCTTCTCTGCCTCGCACCTCTCACAGCACTCTATGCTGCTCAGTGACTCCTTTCCATGCTGCATGGCTTAATACTGGTCCTTCCCGCAGCAGCTAAAAAAAAGTTCATTGTGAACCTCTTTGTGTGTTGATTTAGCAATGTTAATCCAGAGTGGTTGTCTTCTGATAGATTGTTTCCCGTTGACTTTCACAATTAAAATGTATCTAATTTGAAATGTTACATAATCTTACCTCCATATAAATACACGTGTAGAGATATGATACTCTAAACAGACACAGAAACAATGTTGCTTCATTTTTTCTTTGTGTTTTTAGTGATGGTTACAAAGTTTCATACTTCAGATAGTACAAGTACAAATGCTAATCTTTTGTCAATATCTCTTTTTCTACTTTGAAGATATGAGCAAAGGCACTTACTATTTGTGGCCATGACTAAAAAGATGTTTTTCTCTCCTCTAATGCATTGAAGATGCTTATTGGTTTACAAATGGAGTCTCTAGTCACAGACACTTTTGCAAGTTGCCATTGTATTTCTCCTCTTGTAGTTTCATCATTTTGCTCAACATGTACCATTTCACTTGTACTTGCTGTATTCCAAGCTTCCCGAGTCTTTTACATGTTTCCACTGTACTCACTTTTCCATGCTCCACTTCAACTCATCATACAACTACTGCCCAAACATCCATTGTCTGCACACTGTGGATTTGTTGAAGCAAATAATGTTAGTAGACTCCAATGTCAGTACTCTGGCTTCATTCCATGACCTCCAAGTTGGTGATCTTCTCTTGCTATTTAGTGCTAATTATGACTTTAAATGATGTTGGTGAGATGTTCAAAGAATTAGATGTGATTAATATAAAAGGTCCACATCTCTCATGGACTCAAAGTAGATTACATTATATCTTCATTCTGAAGATACATCTTGGTCTGAAATAAATTCTTTTACTTTTCTACGATTATCATAATTAAGAAATTATGCTGAATGGGCGCATTTGCTCTAAGAATGAATCGAGTTAATTCACTGTGCTGTCAAACAAATCTTTGCCCTTGAAAAGATATCAATTGAGTATGATAGTGTTCTTTCCTTGCCCTGTGCAAGTCACTATTGTCAGCAGTGTTTGAATGAAAGGATGGAAAAAATGCTTATTAAATTTTTTGAACACTGGGAAGTGTAGTAAAGTCATTATTTCAGGATTAAGATTTAAAGTTATTCCAGGAGGCTAGAATGCTTTACCAAAACAAATTGAATGAAATCTAAAATAGATACAGGCAGAGTTATGGACTTAAACATAAGGGATTAATTATACACTTAGAAGATGTGGGCGACTGCCCTGAAAGAAATTTCTATTAAAATTTGGAGGATTTAGTTCACTTGGAATTAAATATTTGCCAACAATATGATACAAGGACAATCCCTCCCAATTTCATTTACTGTTATCAAGTATTACTATCTGGTATCTTACAAGGCAATTTTACATGTTATTTACAAAAAGATAAGTAAAAGCACATTAAGCAGTAAATTCTTAAAACTTGCTTAAAACTAAGAGAATAACACATATGAGGGTAGTTCAAAAAGTTAATGGAAAAATAGAACTAAAGATAATATGAATCTTTCCATGAACTTTTTGAAGTACCCTCATAGAAGCAATTAACTGATGCAAATAACCAATGCATTCTAGAGACATTTCTTTTGGGCATCTAAATGAGCATAAGAACAAAATAAAGAACTATGAATGTTCCTTAATGTTTTCTTTGACTAAAATGTTTTCTTAAATTCCATTAGTTCCAACCATGGTCTTAGCGGACTTAAATTTATGTTAGCATTTTCTTACATCTAATCTGCCAATGGTTTATATTGCTAAAAAAAATCCTAATATTTTGTACCTTGTTAATATTCTGCTACAGATATATAAAGATTAACTTTTGCTCAAAAAGTTTTTTTATTGTTGTTGTTGTCGTCTAATATACAAGTTTTTTGTCAAGTGTTTGATCAAAACTCCAGGGTTATACACTGAAAAGAATAAAGAAGATGATTCCAATCTGGAAATGTTGTTGATAGCTATTTCCCATCAGTTCCCTCACCTATAAAAGGAACTAACTCTAGTCTCTGTCATACTTCATTTTTTTTTTAGTTTTATTTTATTTTTAATTGACACATATTAGTTGTACATATTTATGGGGTACAGTGTGATGTTTCAATATGTGAATACACTGTGTAATGATCAATTCAGGGTATTTAGCATATCCATCACCTCAAACATTTATCATTTCTTTGTGGTGAGAGCATTCAAAATCTTCTCTTCTAGTTATTTTGAAATATACAATAATGTATTGTTAATTATAGTCTCTCTACTGTGCAATAGAACACCACAATTATTCCTCTTATTGAACTGTAACTTTGTTCCTGTTGACCAATCTTTCTGAATCCCCTCTCTCTCCTACATTCCTCAGCTTCTGGTAACCACTATTCTGCTCTCTACTTCTATGAGATCAACTTTTTTAGATTCCACATGTGAGGGAAATTATATGGTATTGTCTTTCTGTGCCTGGCTTATTTCACTTAATATAATGGCCTCCATGTCCATCCACATGGCAGCAAATGACAGGATTTCATTCTTTTTTATGGATGAATAATATTCCTTTGCATATACATACACATTTTCTTTTATCTATTTATCCACTGATGGGCACTTTGGTTGATTTCTTATCATGGCTGCAATAAACATCGGAGTGCAGATATCTCCTTGACACACTGATTTCATTTCCTTGGTATATATACCCAGTAGTGGGATTGCTGGATCATGTGGTAGATTTTTTTTAATAGCATATTTTAACCTAAATTTAATTATACTACTGTTAATCTTGATATTGATATCAGTAGAGATGCATATGTTGATATATTTTAAATACAGATGAATACTTTATTTAGAAATACATTTTTCATTTTAAGTAATGAAATAGTACATTTTATTTATTTATTTATTTATTATTATTATTTTCTATTTTAACTTCTTAATATACATTGTAGTTGATTTTTATGGCCTTCTACCCATTCCTCTTTCCCCCTCCCTATCTCCCCTCCCCCTCCACTACATCATGTCTCTTCACTTGGCTTAACAAGTTTAAGGAATTGTTGTGATTGGTGTGTCTTCCTCCCTCCCACCCACACTTTGTTTGTGTATTTATTTACTTATTTTTAGCTACCACAGACAAGTGAGAATATGTGGTATTTCTCTTTCTGTGCCTGACTTGCTTCACTTAATATAATTTTCTCTAAGTCTATCCATGTTGCTGTGAATGGTAGTATTTCACTCTTTTTTTTATAGCAGAGTACAATTCCATTGTGTACCACAGTTTCCTTATCCACTCTTCTGATGATGGACTTCGGACTGGTGACAAGTCTTGGCTATTGTAAATAGTGTTGCAATAAACATTGGAGTACAGGTATCCCTTCAGCATGATGATTTCCATTCCTCTGGGTATATTCCCAGTAGTGGAGTAGGTGGGTCATATAGTAGATCTATCTGTAATTTTTTGAGGAACCTCCATACATTTTCCATAAATGCTGCACCATTTTGCAGTCCCAGCAACAGTGTATGAGTGTTCCTTTTTCTCCACAACCTTGCCAGCATTTATCATTCTCAGTCTTTTGGATATTAGCCATCCTAACTGGAGTGAGATGGTATCTCAAAGTAGATTTGATTTGGATTTCCTGAATGCTGAATGACATTGGCACTCTTTCATGTGTCTGTTGGCCATTCATATATCATACTTTGAGAAATACTATTCAGATCCTTTGCCCATTTTTTAAATGGATTATTTATTTTTTGCTGTAAAGTTGTTTGAATTCCTTGTATATTCTGGATATTAATCCTTTGTCAGATGTATATTTTGCAAATATTTTCTCCCACTCTGTTGATCTTTTCACTCTGTTGACTGTTTCTTTAGCTGTGCAGAAGCTTTTTTGTTTGATATAATCACATTTGTTTATTTTTCCTTTGGTTGCCTGTGCTTTGCGGGTCATATTCAGGAAGTCTGTACCTATTCCTACATTCTGGAGTGTTTTCCCTATGTTTTCTTTAAGGAGTTTTATTGTTTCAGGATGTACATTTAATTTTTAATCCAATTTGACTTGATTTTCATATATGGTGAGAGGTATAGGTCTAGTTCTATTCTCCTACATATGAATATCCAGTTTTCCCACCACCACTTGCTGAAGAGGCAGTCTCTTTCCCATTGTGTAGACTTGGTGCCTTTGTCAAAGATCAGATGGCTGTAGGTGTATGGGTTGATTTTTGGGTTCTCTATTCTATCGCCTTGATCTCTGCGTCTGTTTTTATGCCAGTACCATGCTGTTTTGGTTATCATAGCTTTGTAGTATAGTTTAAAGTCAGCCGGCATTATGCCTCCAGCTTTATTTTTTTCCTCAGGACTGCCTTGCCTATGCATGGTCTTTTGTTATTCCATATAAATGTCTTGATAATTTTTTCCATTTCTGAGGAAAATGTAATTGGAATTCTGATGGGGATTTCATTGAATCTGTAGATCACTTTGGGTATGACGGACATTTTCACAATGTTAATTCTTCTGATCCAACAGCATGGGATATCTTCCATCTTCTTGTATCCTCTTTAATTTCTCTCAACAGTGATTTGTAGTTCTCACTGTAGAGAATTTTCCCATCCTTGGTTAACTTTACTCCTAAGAGTTTTATTTTTCCAGTGACTGTTGTAAATGGGCTAGTTTTCTTGATTTCTTTTTCTGCATGTTTGCTGTTGGAGTCATCAGACATGCTACTGATTTTTTGTGTGTTGATTTTGTATCCTACAACTTTGCTGAAATCATTTATCAACTCTAAGAGTTTTTTTCTAGAGGCTTTAGGCTGTTCAATATATAAGACCATGTCATCTGCAAACAGAGACAGCTTGACTTCATCTTTTCCAGTCTGGATGCCCTTTCTTTCCTTCTCTTCTCTGATTGCTCTGGCTAGTACTTCAAACATGATGTTGAATAGGATTGGTGAGAGTGGACATTTTCATCTAGTTCCTGTTCTTAAGGGAAAAGCTTTCAGGTTTACCCCATTCAGGATGATATTGGCAGTGGGCTTATCTTCTATGGCTTTAATTGTGTTGAGATACTTTTCATCTATACCTAACTTGTAGAGAGTCTTTATCATGAAAGAATGTTGAATTTTGTCAAATGCTTTTTCAGCATTTATAGGGTTGATCACATGGTCCTTGTGTTTGATTTTATTGATGTGGTGTATCACATTTATTGATTTGCATATGTTGAACCAACCTTGCATCCCTGGGATGAATCCCACTTGATCATGGTGTAAAATTTTGTGTACATGTTGCTGTACTCTGTTGGCTAGTATTTTATTGAGAATTTTTGCATCTATATTCATCAAGGATATTGACCTGTAGTTTTCTATTTTTGATGTATCTTAGTCTGGTTTTGTTATCAGGGTGATTTTTGCCTCATAGAATAAGTTTGGGATAATGGTGTCTGTTTCAATCTTTTGGAATAGTTTGTAGAGAATTGGTATCAATTCCTCTTTGAAGGTTTGGTAGAACTCTGCAGTGAACTTGTCCAGTCTTGGGCTTTTCTTTGTTGGGAAACTTGTGGTAACAGCTTCAATTTCTTTAATTGTTATTGGTCTGTTCAGATTTTCTATATCTTCTTGGCTCAGTTTTGGCAGTTTGTTTGTGTCCAGAAATTTATCCATTTCCTCCAGGTTCTCAAATTTGTTGGCATATAGTTGTTTCTAGCAGTCTGTAATGATTCCTTGCATTTCTGAGCTATCAGTTGTAATATCACCTTTTCATTTCTAATTTTTGTTATTTGGGTCTTCTCTCTTCTTTTCTTAGTTAGCCTTACTAAAGATTTGTCAATTTTATATATCTTTTTTTTAGAAAACAAACTTTTGTTTCATTGATCTTTTGTATCATTTTTCTGGTTTCTATTTCATTTAGTTCTGCTCTGATCTTAATTGTTTCTCTCCCTCTACTAAATTTGGGTTTGGGTTATTCTTGTTTTTCTAGTTCTTGAAAGTGAACTGTTAGGTTGTTTATTTGCCATCCTTCCATTCTTCTGAATTAAGCATTTCATGTGATAAATATCCCCATTAGTACTGCTTTTGCAGTATCCCACAGGTTTTCATATGATGTGTCATTATTTTCACTAGTTTCAAGAAATTTTTTGATTTCTTGTTTGATTTCTTTTTGGACCCATATGTCATTAAGTAGAATGTTGTTTAAATTCCATTTGTTTGTATAATTTCCAGAGTTTCATTTATTATTGATTTCTAATTTTCATCCATTATTGTCTGAAAAAATACATGTAATAATTCCATTTTTAAAAAATTTGTTGCGAAGGGCTTTGTGACCTAACATGTGGTCTATTCTGGAGAATGTTACATGAGCTGATGAGAAGGATGAATATTCTGAGGTTGTTGGATGGAATGTTCTGTAGATATCTGCCAAGTCCTATTGGTCTAAAGTGTTGTTAAGATTTTGTTGATAATTAATCTCTATCAATTATTTGCCTCAATGATCTGTCCAATGTTCAGAGTGGGATGATCTGATCCCCTGCTGTTATGGTATTAGTGTCTTTATCATTCTTTAGGTCTAATAGTGTTTGCTTTATAAATCTGGGTAATCCAATGTTAGGTGCACGTATATTTATGATTGTTATGTCTTCTTGATGGATAGATCCTTTTACCATTATATATTGACCTTCTTTATCATTCCTATGATTTTTGGTTTAAAGTCTGTTTTATCTCATATAAGAATAGCTACTCCAGCTTGTTTCATTTCTATTTGCATGGTATATCTTTTTCCGTCCTTTCACTCTTAGTCTTTGTGTATCTTTACAGGTGAGGTGAATCATATTGAATTGAAGGCAGCATATTTTTGGGTCCATCTTTTTAATCCATTCAGTCAGTCTGTGTCTTTTGAGTGGGGAATTTAATCCTTTTACATTTAGAGTTATTATTGAAAGGTGTTGATTTATTCCTAGCATTGTACTGATTTTTGTTTAGATGTCTTAAGTATCTTTTGTTCCTTACTTTCTAATTTTCTATTTGTCTTCTGTGTTAGTTGGTTTCTTGGGGTGGTTAATAAACTCTTTTTTCTCTTTATTGTTATCATTTTTTTTACTGGTAGGTTTTGTCCTTCCTTGAGTATTCATGGCAGTGATCATTGTTTTTCAGGTATCAAACTGAGTATTCCCTTGAGAATTTCTTGTAAAGCTAGTGATGTGGTAATGAACTCCTGCAGTTTTTGTTTGTCTGAGAAATATACTATTTGTCCTTCATTTCAGAAGGATAGCCTTGCTGGGTATAGTATTCTTGGCTGGCAACTTTTTCCTTCAGTATTTTGAATATATCATACCATTATTTTCTGGCTTTTAGGGTTTCTGATGAAAAGTCTGATGTTAGTCTGATTCTGGCTCCCTTATACGTGACTTGCCACTTCTCTCTTACAGTTTTGAATATTCTCTCTTTGTCTTTGAGTTTTGCCAGTTTGACTATAACATGTCTTGGAGAGGATCTTTTTGGGTTGAGTATGTCTGGGGATCTTTGGGGCTCCTGAATCTGAAAATCTTGGACTTTGCCTATACCTTGGAAGTTTTCTGCCAGTATTTCACTGAATATGTTTTCAGAGCCATTTCCTTTTTCCTCCCCTTCTGGAATACCCATGATTTGGATATTTGAGCGCTTAAGGTTGTCTGTTATCTCTCTGAGATTTTCTTCAATTTTTAAAATTCTTTTTTCAGGTTTGCCTGTGTTAATTCAAACAGCCTATCTTCATGGTCAGAAATTCTCTCTTCTGCTTGTTTTAGCCTGCTGGTTAGACTCTCTGTTGTGTTTTTTATTTTGTTAAATGAATCCTTCAGCTCCACAAGCTCTGCTACATTCTTTTTCAGGGCATTGATTTCTTTGTATATTTCTTCTTTCAGATCCCATATACTTTTTCTCATTTCATTGTGTTGTCTAACTCTGTTTTCTTGTATCTCATTTAGTTTCCTTAGAATTTTTGCTCTAAATTCCTCGTCAGTCATTTCAAGGACTCCTGCTCCATAGGATCTAGAGCTTGAGAGTTACTATTTTCCTTTGGTGGTGATGTACTTTCTTGATTTTTCATCTTTCTGGTATCTTTCCTTTGGTGTTTAGTCATTGTGGCAGGGGTTTTCCACTTCTTCCATCCTGATGTCTGGTCTGGATCCTGAAGGGACTGCCAATTCTGGGCAGCAGGAACTAGCCTGGGCTGGGGGTTTCATGGCACCTGCCTCTTCTGCCATGGCTGGCTTAGGGCATGTGGGCCCGGTAGCCCTCAGGCCTCTCTGGGCAGCAGGGACTGTCCTGTTCTTGGGGTCCCATGTGCCTGCCTGCTCTGGCACAGCTGACTCAGGGCATGTGGGCCTGGTGGCTCTCTGGGCAGCAGGGACTGGCCTGGACTGAAGGTCCTGTGGTGCCTGCCTCTTTTGGCATGGCTTACTCATGGTATAGTTCTTGCGTCTCTCTAAGCAGCAGGCACTGACCTGGGCTAGAGGTCCCATGGCTCCTGCCCATTCTGGTGCGGCTGACTTGGGCATGTGTGCCCTGTGGCTCTCAGGCCTCTTTGAGTGGCAGGCACTGGCCTGTGCTGTGGGTTCCACAGCACGTGATTCCTGTTTGTTCCAGCGCAGCTCTTGGGCCTCCTGTTGTTGCTTTTTAATAGTTGCAAATTGGTTGATTTGTGGGAGAGAGTGATTTTAGGAATGATCTACTCCACTGTCTTGACTGGAAGCCTCCTGGAATCGATCATATGATAGTTCTATCTGTAGTTGTTTGAGGAACCTCCATACTGTTTTCCATAATGGCTGTACTAATTTACATCCCTATCAGCAGTGTATAAGAATTCCCCTTTCTCCACATCCACACCAGCATTTGTTATTTATTTATTTATTTTGTCTTTTTCATAATAGCCATTCTAACTGGGGTGAAGTGATATTTCTTTGTGGTTTTGATTTGCATTTCCCTGATGATTACTGATGTTAAGCATTTTTTCATATATCTGTCAGCAATTTGCATGTCTTCTTTTGAGAAATGCCTATTAAGGTCTTCTGCCCATTTTTTAATCAGATTTTTTTTTCTGTTGATTTGTTTGAAGGTCTCATTTATCCTGGTTATTAACCCCCTGTCAGATGCATAGTTTGCAAATATTTTCTTCTATTATGTAGGTTGTCTCTTCACTCTGTTGTTTGTTTCCTGTGCCGTGCAGAAATATTTTAGCTTGATTTAATTACATTTGTCTCTTTTTCTGTCATACTTTCAAGTGTGAGTAGAACTGCACTCAGTGAGTGTGAGCATGGATTTGCATCAAAATATACTCCCAAGGTATGTACAAATACATTTATTCAGGGCAAACCAGACAGATTCATTCAATGTAGCTGAGACCACCCTTGGTGAGAAACACTGAAGTGACTCTTATCCTGGGTCTCAGGTTATACACGGTGAGTCTTAGAAAGTTTAAAATTCAGTGATGTTTCTGGGCCATTTCTGAGCACAATTAAAAGTTCCACATAACATTATTAATATTGTTCTGATTTCCATTTATATAGGTTGATTCAACAAAATAAATTGAGTCTATTCATAGATCCAGTGGCATATTTGAACACTTGAGTAAAATGGTGTTGAGATGATTATAATATGTGAAAAGAATTCTTAGCATAAGAAACTTAATATTCAGTAAATGTTTTAAGGCATGTCTTGCTCTGTTATTCAAGGGAATGGGATTTTGTATACACCTTATGAACAGTGTGGTTATGTATGGCCCTTAGGGTCCAGTAAATTTGATCCATCTTTGGACAGTTTCTAAGAAGCTTTTATAAAGCAACCAAAATTATTCAAAATTGATTTTCTGCACTGTAACACGGATGTCTATGAGAAGTAAGACTGAAAATGAATTTTTATTGAATTATACCCCTCTTTAATATTTTTAAATTGCATGCAGCAACTGTGTCTTCCTTCTGGAATATATAAACAACAAGGGTCACAATTCCCATCTCTTTGGAATCTAAAATGAACTGCCATAAAGGAATAGCCAGTGAAAGTTAAAGAGACTGTGTAGCCTAAGAGTCTGCAAGTCCACCTTTAGTTTAGGAGACAAGAGCAAACAATGGCTACACAGTGAAGGCAGTGGGTTTGAAAATGCACTGAGACAAGGCAGTTTGAGTCAGGAAATCATGAGAACAGAAGCAGTTTATGAGATCCTGAGCATGTACAGGACACTTTGAAATACTGAGAACACAGCATATTTCTACAAGCATCCTTCTTTCCCTTACAAAAAGGCACAAAGTTCTCCTCCAACATGAGGTGCACATTAAAAACAAACAAAAAAAAGTTTTTATTTCTTGGAAATTCCACTTTTTGTTCACTTTAAATTTTAAAATTTTGTTTGCTTACTGCTACTTTTTTCTTACCTTAATTTAAATATTTGCATTCTTTTGTAAATAAATCTTAGACCAGAAAACCATAACATTTTTAGCCAGGCAATCTTCCACCTACCTTTTGGGTCTCTTTTAGTTTGGAAAAAATATTTGCCTACAAAATTCGTGATGTTGAGATTTTTGGAGTTAAGCATTGAATAGAGCCTTGTTTCCTCTCACTACTTATTATAAAAACAAATAGTGTTTACTTTCCCTTAGTGAAATTGTACATTTGAGCTTCCTGGAATCAAGGCCCCTTAGGCTTGGAAGGAACATTAAACATTACATAGCTTGATTCCTCTCCTATTACTGAATCTACAGCTTTTCTGTTAAATATCTGTGTTGCCTGAATCAATACTTCAGTGAATGGGAACATATTACCATTTGAGGTGGTCTGTTCTTTCTCTGGAAAGTCTGACATTAGAAAGTTACTATTAATTAGGCATTTCTCAAAGGAAGATATACAAATGGCCAACAGACACATGAAAAAATGCTCAGCCTCACTCAGCATTCAGGAAGTGCAAATCAAAACCACTTTGAGATACCATCTCACCCCAGTTAGGATGGCTAATATCCAAAAGACTGAGAATGACAAATGCCGGTGAAGAAGTGGAGAAAAAGGAACCCTCATACACGGTCGATGAGACTGCAAAATGATGCAGCCTTTATGGGAAATGGTATGGAGGTTCCTCAAATGATTAGATAGATTGACCGTATGGCCCAGCTATTCTGCTGTTGGGTATATACCCAGAAGAATGAAAATCATCACTTTGAAGGGATACCTGTATTCCCATGTTTACTGCAGTGCTATTTATAATAGTCAAGAGTTGCAACCAGCTTAAATGCCCATCATCGGATGAGCGGATAAGGAAACTGGTATATCTACACAATGAAATACTACTCTGCTATTAAAAAAAAATGAAATACTACCATTCACAGAATCATGGATGGACTTAGAGAGTTATATTAAGTGAAATAAGTCTTCGCAGAAAGGGAAATACTGCATGTTCTCACTTATTTGTGGGACCTAATAAAAATAAATAAATAAATATACAAACAAATAAATGGTGGAGGGGGAGAAGACACAGCAATCACAATTCCTTGAACTTGTTAAGACAAGTAAACAGGTATGATGTTGATGGGGAGAAAAGGGGGAAGAAAAGGAGGAATTGGCAAAGGGACATGAAAATCAACTACATTGTATATTGATAAATTAAAATTTTTTTAAAAAAGAAATATACATAACCACTTCAGGCATAAATCTGATATAAATAAATTAGATTTATGAAAAAATATAATTAAAATTAATTTAGGCTCACATTTCTCATTAAAATGTTGGAAATTTTTTTAAAGTTCCTATTATTGAACAAAATCTCTCTCTCAAAAAGTTTGCGACAATAAAACAAATGTGGTTTCTCTTCCCTCTTCTTCACGTGTTGGCACATTGCCATCAAGACCCCTCCACCTTCCTGTAGAGTCTTTTCTTCTCCATTTCTTTCTAGCATCCACAGGTCTTTCAACTGAATATTGTTTTGAATTCCTTCACCTTCTTGGTTGCTCCTCTCTGATCATGCTTGTTGATAAATATTACATTACATGTGAAATCTATACCTGATCACAGTTGTTCAGGAGTGTTTTGTCTAGAACAAAGTAGAAAGGAACTGCTGCTTCTCTGGTTCTATTAGCATAGCCTGATATGCTATTAGATTTTTTGGTGGGCATACTGATTGCTGCTATATATTGGGCTTACAGTATGCTAAACCCCCCTTCATATTACAGTTCTGAAGGCACAGCTCCTATGTTCTATTTGTTAGGTGTTCAAGCAGAAATCTGCCACAAATTGCTATTCATCAGGCAATTTGTGCCTATCAAATACTCTTCCCCTCCCCACTTTCATATAGTTACTCTTACAAATTATTGTGTCCATATATAAGGTTGAAGGCGCAGAAAAAGTAATTCATTCTACATGTTGTTCTTTTTATATTTATTCCTCAGATTTTGATTCTGTCTGGTGGGTTAGACAATTTTAAGGAAAAGCCAAAATGAGCTCATTGAAACACAAATAAAGAAACTATGCATTTGTAAGAGTACCTTTAGCAAGGTATATGCCTTGTTTGGATGAAAATTATAGCTTCTTTGACATGTCTGTCAAATGCAAGTTTTGAGGAACTGTCATTTCTTTTACTTTGTGTATTTGAAGACTCATGCAAAGACACCCCTAAAAATCAACAGTGACTGCATAGTGTAAAAGCAACTTTGGAAGTTTTAGTACTAGTTCTCTCTCATTTTGGATCTTAACTGGATGAAAGAGTATGATTTTTTTTATTTGTTTGTTTTTGCACTTTTTACAATTTAAAAATTCTTACTTGGGCTGACTCCATGGCGCACTCAGGAGAGTGCGGCACTGGGAGTGCAGCGATGCTCCCGCCGTGGGTTTGGATCCCATATAGGAATGGCCAGTGCACTCACTGGCTGAGCGTGGTGCAGGTGACACCAAGTCAAGGGTTGCAATCCCCTTACCGGTCACGAAAAAGACAAAAAAAAAATTTCTTACTTGAATTCTATTATTTTTCTCTTTTATTTGTACTATTAATATTCTAAGCCACAAACTAAGGTTAATTCCATCATGTTCATATATGGTGACTTGGTTTTTATATGTATGATCAAAATAAAATTACTATTTTTAAGCCAATGGGACAATCAAGTGAGAGGAATCACTTTTGGTGATTTCATCCTTCTAGGATTTTAATTTGTCAGGTTGTTTTACCATCTCATTTTATGTAGAACACTGCTTATGTTGGCTCAGAAATGCAAGAATCATTAAATTTCAGTCTCTTGCTCTGACCCATTGCTGGAATAAACAGCAACTGGTAACAAATATAATATATATTAATCATTACTGTGAAGGCCAGATATGAGAAAAGACTGGGTAAAGAATACAAATTTACTAAGGTAAAGTTAAAAATTACGAATGATAGCCAAACGTAAGAGGAGTTTTCAATTACACACATCATTTCTAAAGACACATACAAGGAATAAAGAGCACTGTTAACAATTCTGAAGTACATATGCACATCTCTGTGAATAATACAAGTACACACCTCTGGGATACCCAATTATTATATGCTGTACTGACACAGTTTCTCTTAAACTAATGTTTTACTCATTTAACCAATAAAAATTTTTCCAGTTTTAAATATGTATGTCTGGCAACTCAAAGACATTAAATCAGTTTGAAAAACAAAAGAGTAAACATAATCACAACATATTAGCATTTTAACCTTAATATAGACTATTCTAATTATTCAATAGAATCTCATGAGATAATTCATTATTTGAGTAAAGAAAGTATTGCTTTGATTTGACAAATTGGTATTTTACACAGGCATATTACATCACACATGCATTAAATTTATAAAATCACCTATAGTGACTCAGAAAAGGAAAGAGAGGTATTTAAAAAGTGACAGGACCTGACATTTCACTCAATGAGTGTGAGTTCCAAGATTTAACTTCCCTGTAGCTCAAACTTACTTCATGTTTAAGTGATGCAGTATATAAATACATAGTTTTCAAGAGTCTATTAATGAATTTTTCATTTTATGTTATAGGCAAAAAGTAAAGCAGTAAAGCACTTCTACTATCTTCTCTATATTTCCCCTAAAATATCTCATACATACATAACACTGTGTGTTAAATACTATTTTAAGATATATTTATATATGTATAAACACAATTAACTCTCAAGAAAACCTGATGAATTAAGTATTATTATTATTATCATTCTGTTTTCAAGATAAAAAATCTGTAGGTCACAGTGTTCACGTGAAAGTTGACCACTAGCAACTCGGCTCTAAAATCTGTCTTAAACATCATGCTCACACAATACACAAATAAGCTCATATATGTATATAAAAAATTTAAAAATGAGCTATGTTTTATTGATCTTTGTATCCCTATAACTGTAATATTAAGCTTTGCATACTCTGTGTTCAGTAAAGACATGGATTGCTTATCAATAACTAATGATAATAATAGACATTATTTTTAATCTCATTTTTCCTGACTCCAAATTTATGAAATATATTTTAAGATTGCAATATAATTTATTGATCCAACTGAAACACTTTTAAGAGAGAGACCCAGTGCGTTTAAGAAATTAGGACAACAAGGCAAAACTGGAACTGCCCCAGCCAATTAGGATGGATAATCAGCCTACGTATTTGAGGGTAGGAAACTGAAGCTCAGAGGTTTGTCCAGATGGAAAAACTTGAGCAGGTTCTCTGTCTGCAAAGATTGTGCTTTTTGCAATTTTATAAGGAAGAATCAAAGAACCAACATTTTAGAACTGAAGAAGACTTGGGCCGGCCTGGTGGTGCACTGCGCTAGTGCGCCGCTTGGGAAACGCGACGGCGCTCCCGTCAAGGGTTCGGATCCCACATGCAGACCGGTTCCCGCTCACTGGCTGAGCGAGGCGCGGGGGCAACACTGAGGGTTGCGATCCCATTGCCGGTCCCGGTCCGGTGCGGGGGCGACACTGAGGGTTGCGAACCGTTGCTGGACACGGAAAAAGACAAAAAAAAAAAAAAAAAAAAAAAAAAAAGAACTGAAGAAGACTTTAGAAACTGTATCATTATCTATTAGTATTACAAAC
>NW_007731026.1:128421-143380 GCF_000696425.1 Galeopterus variegatus | reverse complement strand
GGGGGGGGGGGGACGGGGGGGGTGGGGAACCGTTGGGGGAAAAAAAAAAAAAAAAAAAAAAAAAAAAAAAAAAAAAAAAAAAAAAAAAAAAAAAGAACTGAAGAAGACTTTAGAAACTGTATCATTATCTATTAGTATTACAAACGACCCAAAACTGAGTTGCTTCACAACATGCATTTATTTAACTCAGGATTCTGTGGAAGTTCCTGTAGTCTGAGCTGGGCTTGGTTAATTTCATTTGGGCTCTCCGATGTGCCTGCAGTTAGTTAGCAAGTTAGACTGGGGACAGGGTGGACCACTTGATCTGACCAAGATCAGATGTTCTGGTGCTGAGTTGGCTGTTGACTAGGACAGTGAGTGTGGGGGGTGACTGGTCAACATGTCTCTCATTCTCCAGCAGGCTAGCTCAGGTTTGTTCAGCTGTCAGGGTTCTGAGTGCAGCAACAGAGGACAAGCCCAAATGTGTAAGCACTTTTCAAATCTGCATGTATTACATTTGCTATTGTCCCACTGGCCAAAGAAAAGCACGTGGTTAAGCCCAAAGTCAATGTGGGAAGAGCTATGCAATGGCACAGATCGGGGGGCTTGAACAAATTCAGGACATTACTGTACCAATCCTCCTCAGAAACCACATGGTCCTACCTCATAATTTTCACACTTGAGGAAATTAAGATCTTGGGAGGTCAAGTGACTTCAGCAAGACCGTACAGTTAATTGGTACATTGTCCTGAACTAAAAATAGTATACGATGCCACGTAAGTACCAAGTCAATTTGAACAGTGTCTTTTCCATTTACTAAAATTTATTTTGGATAACTTTTATTCTACTTTGATAGTTGAAGTTGAATTTACTTAATCTGATCATCTAAATTCGTGAAATTATTATGAATAAAGGCTGTTGTTGTATTTGTCTGATATGATTCTGTGAGCATGTAGAAAATTTAAAATGACATAAGAGGAAGAGTTTTATACCTTAAAATGTATTGAATGTGATGTTTCTCTTGTGAGATTTTGTTGCCCTAAAATTATTCTAAGTGATGTTTCTTTTTTTTTTTGTCTTTTTCGTGACCGGTAAGGGGATCGCAACCCTTGGTGTGGTGTTGCCCGCACTGCGCTCAGCCAGTGAGCACACCAGCCATCCCTATATAGGATCCGAACCCATGGCGGGAGCGTCGCTGCGCTCCCAGCGCTGCACTCTCCCGAGTGCGCCACAGGGCCGGCCCGTGATGTTTCCTTTAATTCCCCTGGGCCATGAAAGACATATAAGGAAAATATAAATTGATTCATTGGAGAATAAAGCTATAGAAATGGCTTAATTATAGCTATATTTTTGGTATGATAGTTTATGAGTTTGCTCTCTTTGTTGACACTAAGCTTTGTTATGATGGTATGATTTATGTTGACATTTGTAGTCGCAATGTTGGTGCTCATACTTTCCCTAAACATTTATAGTAATTGCTGATAAATCAAGGGTCTGAGCCCTGTCACAGAAAAAAATTACTACACAGTTCTTGATTATCACTAATGGAATGGGAAATTCGGGGAAAAAATAGAGAGAAAATAGACACAGACAGTTTGATTATTTTGAGGGTCACTTAATGGCATAACTTAGCCTAAAATGCCCTGAATTAGGGCCAAGGCACATAGTAGGTGCTTATTAATCACATTTTATTTTATTTTATTTTTTGACCATTGTATTATCAGTTTTCTATTGCTAATAATAGAATACCTAAAACAGGGTAATTTATAAAGAAACACAATTTATTTCTTATAGTTCTGGAGGCTGGGCACATTTGGTGAGGACCTTATACCTGGGGGGACTCTCTTCAAAGTCCTAAAATGCCACAGGATATTACATGGCAGGAGGGCAAGAACATGTTAATGTGCTTTTTTCCTCTCCTTACAAAGCCACCAGTCTACTCTCATGACAACCCATTAATCTATTGACCCATTAATCCATCATTGGATTAATCTATTCATGAGGGCTATGCCAATCACCCCTTAAAGACCCCATTCTTCAAATACCATATTGGGGATTAAGCTTCAATGTGAGCTTCGGAGGAACAATCATTCAAACCATATCATCTGTATTGTGAGATTGTATTAGTCAGACAGAGCTGCCATAACAGAATACCACAGACTGGGTAACTTAAGCAACAGAAATTTATTTTCTAACAGTTCTGGAGGCTAGAGGTCTAAGATCAAGGTGTCAGCAGATTTGGTTTCTGTGGAGGCCTCTTTCTTTGGTTTGTAGACAGCCACCTTCTTGTTGTGACCTTACATGGCCTTTTTTTCTGTGTGTGAACACTCTCGGTGTCTTTTCCTTTTCTTATAAGGAGACCATATAAGTCATATTGGATTCCCACCCCATCCTTACAATGTCATTTAACTTTATAATTACCTTCTTAAAGACCTTAACACCAAATACAATCACATTGGATGTTAGGGCCTCAACCTATGAATTTTGGAGGTAGGCAATTCAGTCTACAACAGAAATTATAGCAAACATTTAGACCCTGGTTAAAAGAACCTGGTTTTCATATTTTGTCAATTTCATATTATCTCTCCTTTATGTAATTATCCATTAATATGCAAGTCTTTCCATAATTTTCAATTATTCACATTTATATATGGATTTTTTTTCCTCCATGTTTAATCTTTGGGGTTCTGTTTTTGAAATAACTGGGCTGTGAGCTTTCTCTATTTACTTATTTCCTTCTTTTTCACAAGTATAAACTGAATTTTGGTGCTTAGTCAAGGTATTCATAAAATATAAACTCTTTCAATAACTGTCCCTGTTAACATTTTTTAATAATCCCCATCCAACCTTGAGCACATCTACAATTACTTCCATTTTTTTGTGTTTTTGTCTTGGTTTAGGAAGCATAAGAAAGAGAAACTTTTGCCTGTCTCTCTGATGTAGCCATTTGTGTGTATTTTGCTATTTTGAGATGGCAACATTCTGATGTTGATGAGATAACAAAGGCGACTTAAGAAAGCTGATTCAGTCTCATATCTCTCCCATTGACGTCTCCATTAATAGCCTACAAAAATCAACCAGAATTCAATCACATGAATTTTATAAAAATGTATGTCATCGGGCCGGCCCCGTGGCGCACTCAGGAGAGTGTGGCGCTGGGAGTGCAGCGACGCTCCTGCCGGGGGTTCGGATCCTATATAGGGATGGCCGGTGTGCTCACTGGCTGAGCGCGGTGCAGGCAACACCACACCAAGGGTTGCGATCCCCTTACCGGTCACGAAAAAGACAAAAAAAAAAAAATGTATGTCATCTATGAAATATGCAGATCTTCATGTAAGAAACACCTTGTAGCTAACTGTTTATTATCTATTCTAACACAGAGAATATGTTTGTCTTGATTACCTACAATAAGCCAAAAATCCCCCAATTTTTAATCTAGCTTTCTAGTATGCTTCATACATATATTCTGATTTACTTTTCAACTCATTAACTACTTTCTAACATACAAATTATCATTTATAAACTAATTGGGTAAAAGGTCATTATGAACAACAAGAGAGAATCAGAATCAGGTAGTTTATTTGTAGATAACTGGGAGTTACAGGTATTACTTAAAGACATAGTACATTCTATTTAAGTTCGATTGTGGCAACAACAACAACAACAAAAACCAGACAAAGTAAATAACAGTGGCTTGAGCAATATAGAAGTGTACTTTTCTCTCATGTGAAAAATCAAATAAGTATACCAAGATTAGTATGGTTTTCCACAGCATCAGAGACTCAGGCATCTATCTTTTACTCCACTGTAGATGGCTTTGCTCGCCAGTCCAAGATTAAGAGACCTATAACATGGGAAGAATGATGGTGGTTGGAACCAAGAAGACAAGGACAAAGGGCTCACATGCACTATTCCTCACAGGAGGTTTGTGAAAGCTGCTACATACTACTTCCAGCTCACTAGTCAGAACTAAGTCTGACAAATTAACCTCCATCGGCAATGCATGATTGCTATGGAGGTCGGAAAATACACTCTATTCTGGGCAGTCAGTCATGTGTCCAGCTAAGAATATTGTATTATGGAAGAAAAGCATGACATACAGGGGAAAACTAACTATCACTAACATAGTCCATCCCTTTTGTACTTCGATATCTGTGCATGTTGTTTTTCTACACATGAAATATACTCAATCCCTCCCGCCCCCCCCCAAAAACCTCAAAGCTCATCAAGGTACTGCACCCTGTTCAAAGTCCAGATTCCTTGGTGATGTGTAAGTTTCTCTATCTGGCTATGCTTTTTCAGAGTCCAGTGACTAAAAGCTAAAATGTATTTACTTCCACATACTCAATATACAACTAAAAGGTGGATCTTTGCTTCCACACACTCAATTGTAGACATTCAAGTTACCAATTTGTTAGCTTTCCACTCCAAATTTGACTGCTTTGTGAAAACTGATGTGAGCCCTCATAGTTTAGGATGTTGGCATCTGCTCCACACAATGGGTAGAAACAGCAGTGAGGGGAGGCAAATGGTGCCATTGCATTGTCTCTTAAGGAATATTCCCAAAAGCTCTTACAAGGTACTTCTCATGTTCTCATCTCATCACATTACTTCTCACCACATTAGCTAAACATAGTCACAATACCACAACTAGTTGCAAAAGAGACAGTGAAATATAGTTTCTTTCAGAGTGGCCATGTGCCCAGCTAAAAATTATATTAATATGGATGCAGGTAAGCAATGGATATTGGAGAGGAACTAGTGCACTCTGCCACAAATGGTCCCTGTGATTCATACATATGTACCAATGTAAGAAAAATACATGTTTATATACATGTTGTAAATTATCAAATGTTATAATTTTTTCTCAAACATTGCAAATCTTCTCTCTTTCAAAAAATAGAGGCTAGTTAAAATTTACTAAGCAATTTAAAGAAATGATAGTCACGTTTAGAAAGACTTTTGTTTAAGCTCAGTAACTGATTTACAATTCCTGTTTTATGTTTAAAGAATTCCAGGTAGCATCTGTGTTCCAGTGGTTAAGGCCATTCTTTCAGAGTTTAACATCACTTAATCCCCCAGAGCACCATGCATGTTATCAATCTTAAATGGAGAGAGAGAAAGAGAGAGATAGAAATAGACAGAAAGAGAGAGAGAGAGAGAGGGAGAGAGATTTTCTCCAAATTAGGAATACATAAAAATCTAGAGAATTAAATTCACTTATTTATTTAGAGTCATTTTACTGAAAGAGTGACAGTCCCTTGTTATCTAGCTTTAAAGACATTTATGTCTGTAGTGTAAATCATATAAGCAATACAGGGAATCTAAGATGAGTCACTTCAATATTTTAATATGTACAGTGCCTGATATAACAGCTTTACAGTAACTGGTAACACTTTGACAGTGTGTATTTTTAAAAGCATCTTTTACAAAAGTCTCAAAGCACTTTACATTTGAAGCTTTCAAAGCCCAAAAGAAAAGAAAGTTAGAAATCTGAAGCAGTGGGAAGCATAGATCAATTTGGGGGTAATTACTTCAATTATTTCTAATAAAATCATTTTGTGTTAAGTGAAAATAGTTTTAAGTTTTAAACATTCAGTGAAGATTAAGAGTGGCAGGCTCAAGCCTTTATCTTTCCATAAAAAAAGTGAGCCCTATTATTCCATATTGAGTTAATAGACTTTTATAGGGTTTTTTTGAGATAAAGAAAAATATATAATTGCTTCAACTAATCAATAGGGACAGTAAATTCCATTTTTCTTAACTATAGTCACATTACAATAATCAAAAACTAAGAATATGAATGACAGTGATCATAAATTTTGCATGTAATTCCAATCCAATATTTTTCCCCTACTGGGATACTGTCTGCCTTCATTTACTTGAGAATGATTGATCCTTGGACTTGTGGCTAAGAACATAGATTCTGGAGCCAGTTTCAAATCCCAACTCAAAAATTAAGCTATGTGACCTTGGGCAAGTCACAAACTTTCTGTGCCTCAACTTCCATCTTTACATACTGGGAATGATTATAATAATACCTAATTGTGTTCGTCAGGATCAAGTAAGTTAATATATTTAAAGAACCTAAAACAGTGTCTGTACATAGTGTTATTTGAGTTTGGCTGTTACTATTATCTTTAAGGTTCGTTCCAGCTCTCAAATTGTATAATTCTGTGATTTTCTCTGTTCTTCTTTATATGCACATATAAGTTATTGATAGATTCTTAGTGTTTTAGTACATTTTAAAAACATTGACATCATCTGCAAATAGCATAATAGCTAATGATTTGTAATATGTGCTACATACAGTAAGAAATTAGTTTTAATAGTGCACCTTCTGGAAAGTGTGCTGATTAACCAGAAAGTTTATTTTGGTCTTGGAATAGTCAGAGGGGACCCACACATCCATGTATCCTTCTGTAACAAATACTATTTTTTTTCAACTTCAAATATATGCATACGTGTATGCATTATATATATATATATATATATATATATGTAACATATTATATATATATATATATCACATTTTTTACATATATATATGCTGTTCAATTATATGCAGGTTAAAATTTCTAATTCCCCTTAAATGAGGAGGAACTGGTGGAAATTCTTCAGGGGAGAAGGACAGAACTGTTTCTCTTCTGGTACAGCCCAGGTGTATCCATCTGTTTGCAATTTCTTCTTTTTGTGAACAGTTCAGTAAGTTTTCACTGCTTGTCAAGGCATTTTTGTGCAGGTGTAAGCTGAGTATTTCTGTACTTATAGCACAATTTAATTATAAGTACAAAACATTTCCAGTCACTCAGTTTGAGATTACTCAATTAAAAAAAATTAATGCATAGATTTTATTAATTATGTTTCTGTTATTCTGGCTATTTTCATAATTAATAAGTCTCCATTTTCCCTAATATGCCCTCTATAGAATTGGGTAAAATCTATTTTTTCCTAGGTTAAATTCTCTAATTGCAGAGTATGTTAATTCTCAATTTTGTCTCTCTGTACTTTTGATTTTGAATCATGCAAATGTCTCACTCATTCAACATTTTTTAATCTACAATTTAGAAATACAAGAAGAAATAAAAATATATTTCCTAAATTAAGGACCTTATCTTGATGGGTAAGACAGTTTTAATAAAACATAAATATTAAATAAAGTTTTAATAAAAACCTCTTCACTCAAAATTTTATTTTTAACTATTTTATTGTCACTCTCATGTAGTCCACACTATCTTCAATGTTCCCCAATTAAAAAAATTTAAATGCTATTGTGCATGATAAATTTTCTCCACTTTTACAGAGATGTTATCCTATAAACAACTGGATGCTCAGGCTATAGGATGGAAGCATAACCATTCAGTGGTAGCAAAATTTGAAAGATACCAATCCCTCACAACAAAAGTTAGATCCCCATGAGACGGACACAATGTCTGAAATTACCACCATTAACATTGCTCCTTTAGGGCTTTTTGGAGACATGTGCTTTAATTAAGTTAAGGCATTATATTTCCTGGGTAAATCATTTACTACCCAAACACAATAGCGTGTATTTTTCCATCATATTAAAACTCATTAACACACAGCAGAACCCTGAGGAAATGACATGAAATAGAAAACTAGTATACATTAGAGAAATAAAGAGGTAGAGAAAGGTCAGATTTATGGGAGTTGCCAGGTCCCAGTGAGCATTTCTGGACAAAAGGAAACATCATGGAGTTCGGAATCTCTTGTGATTTCCCCTAAACTCTTCACCGTATTATTTTGGTTGGAACATTTTTATTTGTGGTTTTTATTATAGCTTTCTGTTTTATTTCTTTTAATAACTGACTCTCTAAGACAGGAGCCACCTATGTTGGATGTGACCTTGTACTGCCTCTGCTCTGGTAAGCTGTGATTTTGAATTGTCCTATCCTGGAACTGCTGCAGGAACCTGCTTTTGCCACACGTATCTGCAAGTTCCCATGAACTCTTTATTAATAGAGCCACAAGTCAAAGCAAAACAAAACGGAAAGCAAGATGATATGACACAGCAATTCATGGAACCCTAAATACTAATGATAAATCAATTTTATTGTTTTCATATGAATATGAAAGTAATATAGGCTCCTATTTTTCCCATATATTTTAATAAATATCACAAAAACCTCTCCAATTTAAAACAAAATAAAGTAAACCCATCAAAAAATCTAAGAACTTAAGAAATTAGGGAACAAACAAAACAAAACACACAGACATACAAATAGCTGAAATCCAGAGAAGTAAATTGATCCTCGAGTTGCAAAACTCCTGGGAGCATTTTGTAACCCCTAAAAGAAGAGGTTTTCATTTTAACTATGAAGAAATAGGAGACAAGTCCTTGGTTCCTGGTAATGTAACATTTGAAGCTAAGTTTTCCATATAAAGTGGAATTTTTTATGGGTTTCACCCTCAGTGAAAGAATAGACTAGTAAAATCTAATGCACTGACAAAGTGAGAAGACAAGGAAACTTCTCTACCTTGGCTTGGGGTCTAAAAAATTTACCTTGAGAAATGATAACTAAAGACCAATGCTCATGCAGGTTTGAAATTCAACTTTATGCTATGTACATTCCACATTTTGACAAAGAAAATTCCTGGCTGAAAAATCAACATGAAATGAGGCCATTCTTACGGCATTGTGGATCACTGGGCAGAAAAAAAAAATTCATGGAGAAGTCATGTTAGGCTCAGTAGTTTTATCCCATAAAGATGGTTCAATGGTGGAAAATCAATCAAGATAATTCACTATATAGAGAAAACTACATGATTATATTAATTGATGCAAAAAAAAATCATTTGACAAAATCCAGCATCCCTTTGTGATTACACTCTTAGAAAACTAGAATGGAAAGATACTTTTTGAGCCTTATAAATGGCATGTAGAAAAAAGCATAAAGCTAGTAAAATACTTAATGATGAAACACTGAATGCTTTCTCTTAAGATCACTTAGTGCTTTGATCCGCACAGAAGGCAAGGATATCCACTGTCCCCACTCCTACTCAACATCATGCAAGAAGTCCCACCCAGCGTAATAAGAAAAGAAAAAGAAATAAATAGCTTAGGATTGAAAAAGAAGAAATGTCTCCCTATTCACAAATAACAATTGTCTACATAGAGAATCCCAAGAATTCTGCAAAACACCACCACTCCTAGTACTAAGAAGTTAGCTTTCAATGTCACAAGATACAAGTTCAATACACAAAAATCAATTATAATTCTTTTTCCTAGCAATAAACAACAGTAAACCAATTTTAAAAATACTACTTACAATAGCTCCCTCAAAAGGATATACTTAGGTAAATACATAGGCAAACATCTAGAGGATCTATATGCTGAAAACTACAAAAATGCTCAAAAGAATCAAAGACCTAAATGAATGGAGAGACATATAGTGTTCATAGATTAGGAGACTCAGCATAATAAAGATAAAAATTTTATTGGAAGTAATTAGAAGCAGATTAGATGCTGCAGAAGAAGATATCAGTGAACTGAAGATATAGTAATACAATCAATTCAAAATAAAGAAGAAAGATAAAAAACTGCAAAAGAATGATCAGAACGTCAGTGATCTGTGGGGAAACATGAAGTGATATAACATACACTTAATTAGAATCCCAGAACAGAATAAATATTATAAGAAAGGGAAAAGAAAAATAAAAAATTAGGTCTAAAAACAGATGAAAACAAAATACACCCATGAATCCACACTCCCAAATTCCAGGTCAGAACAGATCCTTATCAAATTGAAGACTATTAGCAGTACAGAAAGTAATTTAGAGCAACCAGATGAAAAAAAGTACATTACATGTACAGGACCAAAGATAAGAATGACTGTAGATTCATCCTCAAAAACTATACAAATCGAGAAACTAAGGAATAACATATTTAAAGTGCTGAAGTGGAAAAACACACCTAGAATTTTTATTCAGAGAACATATATTTCAAAAACAAAGGTGAATTAATCTCCCCCCCCCCGAGAAACACAGTATCTGAGAATTTACTGCAACATACCGTCACTACAAGAAATGTCAGAAGAAATTCTTTGTAATATCAGAAGGAAACTTGGACATACATAAAGGAATGAGAAAGAACTTTTTTGTGCTGTAAAATTTTATAAAAGCTAATTGACTGTTTAAAGCAAAAACAATTTATTGCAGATTTCATAACATATGTAGAAATAAAAAGTATAAAAACAATAACAGAAAGGGCAAGAGGACAAATGGTAATCTACTGTTATGGGGGTCTTTTATTATATGTGAAATTATATTATTTTAAGGCAGATTGTGCTAAACTTAAAATACATATATAAAGCCCTCAAGAATAACCCTAAGAAAATACTAAAAACGAGTCTTAGCTAAATAGCCAATAGTAGAGTTAAAATGGGATGCTGAAAAATACTCAACCCAAAAAAAAGTCAGGGGAAAAAGGGAAAGGAACAAAGAACATGTGGAACAAATGAAAAACATATCAGAAAATACTAAAAACGAGTCTTAGCTAAATAGCCAATAGTAGAGTTAAAATGGGATGCTGAAAAATACTCAACCCCAAAAAAAGTCAGGGGAAAAAGGGAAAGGAACAAAGAACATGTGGAACAAATGAAAAACATATTGCAAGATGGTATATTTAAACTCAACAATTTTAATGATAACATTAAATGTAAATGGTCTTGACACACCAATTAGAAGACAGAGATTAGCAGGCTGGATAAAAGATGAACCCAAATATTTGTAGTCTATGAGAAATTAATTTCATACATAAAAATATATACATTAAAAGGGAACTAATGGAAGAGTATATGCTATGAAAATATTAAGCATAAGAAAAGATAAATGAGCTATACAGTAGTTCCCCCTTATCCTTGAGGATATATTCAAGACCACCTGTGGATGTTTGGAACCATAGATAGTACTGAATCCTATTGCCATCAATCAGAATACATTTCTGTTTGTGTCTTCCATCAAAAATTTAATGCCTTTTCTGTCTTAACTACAAACTTATCATTCACTGTGACTTTAACTTTTTCAGTTTGAGGTGCAACAGCAAAACTAGCTCTAATTTCTTTTTCTTTCTTCACAATTTCATGGATAGAAGAATCATTCTTACTGTGCATCTTAGCAACGTCAACATATGGTTTTTTTCTTATTAAGTGAAGAACTTTCACCTTTTCACTTAAATGAAGCACTTTACAACAACTTCTCTTTGGCATATCCAAATTGACAGCATAATTACTCTGAGGCTTTGGGACCATTTTTAAGTAAAAGAGGAGTTACTTGAACAAGCACCATGACAGTCAATTTGATAATGAGGTATCACTAAGTGACTAATGGGAAGGTAGCATATGTAGTGTGGATACGCTGGACAAATGGGTGATTCACAACAGTGCACAATTAAAACCTATGAATTGGTTATTTCTGAAATTTTCCACATAATATTTTTGGACTGCAGTTGACCATAGGTAGCTGAAACCACAGAAACTAAAACTGCGGATAGTGGGGGATTGTTTTATTAATATCACAAAGGTGACTTCAGAACAAAGTATGTTACCAGGGATAAAGTGGGGACACACATGTTTATGGCAGAATTATTTATAGTGACTGAAGATTGGAAATATCATAAATTTCCATCAACAGGTGAATATATAAAAAAAATAGTATACTTATACAATGTATCAATACAATAAAAAGTAAAAAACTACTGATGCATGCAATAACGTGGGTGTATCTCAGAAATATTGTCCTGAGATAAAGACATCAGATACAAAAAAGTACACAATGTATGCCTTCATTTATATAAAACACTAGAAACATCAAATGTAATATATTCTGACAGAAAGCAAATTAGTGGTTTTCTGGATCCAGAGATGAGGGTGGGGAGGAAAATGAGTGGGAAAAGAACAAAGGAACTTTTTCAAGGTAATGGAAGTGTTCTAGATTTTAATTTTGGTGGTAATTACATGATTATATAAACCTCCCACATGTGCACTTAAAATGGGTGTATTTTATTGCATTTATTTCAAGGTAATGGAAGTGTTCTAGATTTTAATTTTGGTGGTAATTACATGATTATATAAACTTCCCACATGTGCACTTAAAATGGGTGTATTTTATTGCATTTCAACCATATTTCTATAATCTTATTTTAAAAAGATGAATTAATAATTATAGGAGTGAATAAAAAATCTGAAGCTATATAATTCCTGAATACATATAATTGAAAACAATTTCCAAGGGTAAAATGGACCAGAGTAATTTAACAATGTATTCAAAAATTAAAGAAAAATTTGAGTGTTTGGGGAGGCATAGCATTGATAATTCTATTCAAATGAACAAGGATTGATAACTGTGAAAGTTATAATAGTGGTTAGATCTTATGGATGGGAGGAGCAAGACAGGTAGGAAGCTTTATTTGGAAAGAGACGTGGTCAGGCTTCTGGCATGCTAGCAGGGTTCTATTTCTTGACCTGGGTGGTGTTCATCTGATGTTCCCTTTTTAATAACTTAAGCTGTTGGTTTTGTTCATTCTTCGATATATGTATTATTTTTTTACAGTATATAGAAGAAAAGTAAATTCTGGCTGCCTCTACACCACGTTGTGGTCACATACATTCTCACACATACAATTCATGATAACTTTGGTTTTTCCCACAGTTAACTCATTTTTAAAAACCATGAGATGCACTTTTCCCTCACACTTGCACAGATTTTTTAGAGGTGATTTGGGGAGAGCCAGCATCCTGTTTTGCTGTCTTCACAAGAAGCAGAATCTTTACCACTTTTCTTTGAATTGGCACTTGGATTAACTTCTTTTATCACTTGATTAACTACCAGTCCTGATTTTGATTAGAAGTCCTCTTATAAAACTCTTTTTAAATGCTTATATATTTTAACTTACATGTATTTGTATATAATATATCATTTAAATATTATGTGCATTATAAAAATGTATAGATATGCTACGTATTGTTATATATGAGGTTACTTCAAAAAGTTTATTAAAAAAATAGAATTAAAAGATAATACAAATATTTCCATGAACTTTTTGAAGTATCCTTCTATAAGTGGGGTCATGGTATAGATAAATTTTAGTGTTTTATTACATTTTTACTTAATATTGATAGAGTTTGGATGTGTTGTCCCCCCAAAACTCATGTGCAAATTTGATCTCCAATGTAGGAGTGTTGGAGGCTGTTTGAGTCATGGGGGCAGATCTCTCATGAATGGATTGATGCTCTCCCTGGGGGAGGGAGGATTAATGAGTGAGTTCTCACTCTATTAGTTCCCACGAGAGCTGGTTGTTTAAAAGACCCTGGCACCTCATCTCTCTCTCTCTCTCTTGCTTACTCTCGCCATGTGATCTGCTTGTACCCGCCAGCTGCCTGCCACTTTCTGCCATGAATAGAAGCAGCCTGAGGCCCATGCCAGGTGCAGCTCTCCCAGAATCATAAGCCAAATAAACCTCTGTTCTTTATAAATTACCCAGTGTCAGGTAATTCTGTTATAGCAACACAAAATGGACTAAGACAAATATTATATCATGAATATTTTCTCATATTATTAAATATTTAAATATCTGTATTTTTTAGGGACCAAATAATATTCAAGCTGATATACATGTTGTATTTTACCGATAGATAATTTTATTGTCTTTAAATTTACATTGTTATAATTCTATATTAACATCTTTTCACAAAAATCTGATTATATACTTAGAATAAAAACTTTAATGTGGAATTATTAAAGTAGAATTAAATTAGGAGTTACTGGTTTAAAGAAAGAAATATTTTTAAAGTTTTTGACACTTAATATAGCATTTTCTTTCAGACAACTTTTAGTAATAAAACTGTTAGTAACAATATATGAGAATATCTATTTCACTATACATAGCAGGTATAATGATTTTTAAAACTTTCCCAATTTGGTGATTGAAACCTTGTATCTCTATTTGATTTGTATATTTTACAGCTATCAAAGTTGACATTGTTTATATTTTGTCTATTTGCTCTATTTCTTTTGTAAGTTGTCATTGCGCTATTTTTTGTTGCTGTTTCAATTGGAGATTCTTATTTTTTATTGGTTGGTAACAATTTCTTTTGTTTTGTTTTTTAAAATATATTTTGGAGTAACTATTATGAGTCTATACCTGTCTTATTTATTGTTAATCATTTTCTCAGTGTCTGTTTAGTCTTCTCATATTTGCTTTTAGAAATTTTGACTGCTAAACTATAGATTTTTAATTCTACATGGCATTGATCCTTCCTTTTTGTTCTTTTTAAAAAAATTCTCTCTCTTGAGATTTTTAGGTATTCAACCAAGATTTATTTTACATTTGGGGGGGAGTAAAAATTATATACACATGAATGTGTGTATACATGCATATGCACACACACATATACACATAAAGGTCAGAGTAGGGATCTAACATTTTTGGTTTACATGTCATTTACTAAATGAATAAAATTATTTTTCATTATTTAAAATGCCATTTTAATTACATTAAAATTTTTTATACATAACAGAATCTCTTTCGGTGTTTTCTGTTCTTTAGATATTTTTACACCCATAAAAATACAAAAACATTTAAGGTGTCCCTAATATTTAGTATATTTAAAAAGACGTATGCAGGGCCAAGCCCATGGCACACTTGGGAGGGTGCAGTGCTGGGAGCGTGGCAGCGCTCCCACCGCATGTTCAGATCCTATATAGGGATGACCAGTGCACTCACGGCGCTCACTGGCTGAGTGCAGTGCGGCCGGTCTCAAAAAGGACAAAAAAAAAAAAAAAAAAGACGTATGCAGGGCCAAGCCCATGGCACACTTGGGAGGGTGTGGTGCTGGGAGCTCCCACCGCATGTTCAGATCCTATATAGGGATGACCAGTGCACTCACAGCGCTCACTGCCTGAGTGCAGTGCGGCCGGTCTCAAAAAGGACAAAAAAAAAAAAAAAAAAAAAAAAAAAAAA
>NW_007731026.1:125643-127435 GCF_000696425.1 Galeopterus variegatus | reverse complement strand
AAAAAAAAAAAAAACAAAAAAAAAAAAAAAAAAAAAAAAGACGTATGCAAATAAGAAATCATTTAAAAGATTTAGAAAAAAATTTTTAATTATTATACCAGAAACTTCGGGCAAGATTACAATTGCAGTTCAGCAGAAAAGATAGATGGGAAGATTAGGGCAGGAGAGAAAAGGTATTAGGGTTATGTATTTATCATAGTAAACATGAAAGATAATATTGAGTTCACTATATACAAGGTATTGTAAAGTGCATTACATGTATTATCTCAGCAAATTCTCAAAACAACAACAACAAAAAAAACGAGATCTCTTTCTTATAAATGAGAAAACTAACACTTTAAAAAGTTAAATAATTCCCCTAGTCAGAAAAAGTTGGGACTAAGCCTCAAATCCAAATTTATCTGACTCCAAAGCCATCGTCTTAGCTATTGTGCTATACCACTTTTGTCAGATTAGAGAAAAAATAAAAGTTTATCTAGTGAGGCAAATACTTCCTTGTTCCTAAATTCTAGAGGAAATTTATTGTGTAGATGTTGAGTAACAATAACAGATATTGTCTTCAACTTACATTTTACAGAAAATAGAGCAACATTTTTTAAATGGCCATTTCTTATATCAGCCTTTGATAACAACCCAGTTCATAATATTGAATCATAACTTAGTGGAGGAATTTCTCTGGACAACTCGGCTGAGATAGCTCAGATATGATGGTATCTATTATCAACTNATATTGTCTTCAACTTACATTTTACAGAAAATAGAGCAACATTTTTTAAATGGCCATTTCTTATATCAGCCTTTGATAACAACCCAGTTCATAATATTGAATCATAACTTAGTGGAGGAATTTCTCTGGACAACTCGGCTGAGATAGCTCAGATATGATGGTATCTATTATCAACTTAGCTCAGTAATATATTTATCATATTCCCACCACAGGTGGGGACATAGAGAGTCAGAAGGCAGGGCTTAATTTTGAAGAAATGTATGGCAAATGTCAGATACTGTAGGAAAGGAAAATAAAAAATGCAGACAAGTCTATGTGAGTTAGCTGTTATCTGTCCTCAGAACAACCAAGATAGTTCCTTAAAGAAAGGGCAGTTGAGAAGTGAAGCTGGGTTGATTGCTTGTTCTCTGCATGTAAAACTTGAAGAGCCATGTGGAGTTAAACTCAGTGCCAAGTCAAAAAATGACAGAGGGATACAAAGGGCTTCAGAAGCCTGTGCTATTTGCCACTGCATCCCAGCACTCAGTAAAGTCCTGAGCACAGAGCATGTGTTAGATAAATATTTATGCAATAAACAAATGAACAATTAGGTGAAAGAATGAGTGAATGATTTCCCCAAGGACATAACTTTCTTGGTACATTTTTTTTAAAGAGCTGCATGTGCATCTTTCTGGTTACTTTTGGGACTACATCAAAAAGTTCTGACAAATGTTACAATTTGATTTTGGTTTAATTTTTGTTAATAACTTTTATTGACAGGAGTTTTTCCTTAAATACATAATGGCAACAATTGTATACAGGTACTATGCATATATAGTTTATTAAGTATATATACATATATAGTGTGTGTCTATACATGTGTGTGTGTGTGTGTGTGTGTGCGTGTGTATGGGTAGTTCAGAAAGGTTGTGAAAAAATAGAATTAAAAGATAATACAAACTTTTCAATGAACTTTTAAAAGTAGCCTTATATATATATACACATGTATTAAGGCACTAAACTCTTCTTTGTACATTATTTAAATAAGTCTTCATCAAAATCATTACAAGTTAGATACTATTTTTT
>NW_007731026.1:113904-124543 GCF_000696425.1 Galeopterus variegatus | reverse complement strand
ACCAAATCATTACTTACCACAGATCAACTCATATGCTATAGAGAATATAAAAGTGGCTAGATGTGAGATCTCTCATATTCCCACCACCAAATCAACCAACTAACCTGGATCTGTTTCCATACTGGTTTTGTTTGGATTCCATGGAGAAAGAGTATAACATTATGATTTTCTGATTTTAAAATTAATGAAAACATTTTTGCAGCCCCTACAATCATTCAGAGACCTCTAAAACTATTCCTACTGTTTTTAATGGGTAAGTAGGCTCTGAGGAAGAGCCTTTCTCGTTATCAAATACTAATCCTTCCTTGTGCACAGGTTTGCATTTTCTCCCACCTGCTCAAGGAACTCTACTCTGATTCCCTCTCCTCATTAACTACTTTTTTATATTGAATTTTTACCACCAATATGAAAACAAACTACAGTGTCTTCTAGTTTTAAAACAAACTTTAGTGCCTTCTATTTTTAAAACAAAAAAGGAACAAACAACAAATCATCATCTTCTGCCTGCTGCCCACCACTGTCCCCACTCCTATCTACAGACAAGCTTCCCTCAGTCTGTCTTTTTTTGAGATCAACGATTTTTTATTAATAATTATTAATTTGTAGTGATGCATCATTCTTTTAATTGTTGTCCAAGAGTGTTGCTCTGCCTATGGCCTCCAATATAAAGTTGAATATGAATGGTGAGAGCAGGTGTCCTTGCCCTTTTTCTCAATCTTAGGGAGAGACCATTTAATATTTCATCATCACAAATAATGTTAGCTGTAGGATTTTTGGTAGATGCCCTTTACCCAAGTCTAGGAATATCCTTCTATTCCTAGTTTGCTGAGAGCGTTAATCAAAAATTTATTTTTAATTTTGTCAAATGCTTTTCCCACATTTATTGACATTATAACATTCTTTTTTTTTAGATTGTTGACATGGTGAGTTGCATTGCTTGATTTTTTTTCTATATTAATCAAAAATTTATTTTTAATTTTGTCAAATGCTTTTCCCACATTTATTGACATGATAACATTCTTTTTTTTTAGATTGTTGACATGGTGAGTTGCATTGCTTGATTTTTTTTCTATTTTTTATTGTGGTGAAACACTCATACACATAACATAAAATTTATCTTAACATTTTTAAGTGTACCATTCAGTAGTATTCTTATTGTTGTGCAGCCGTCACCACCATCCATCTCCAGAACTCTATCTTGCAAAACTGAAACTCTATACCCATTAAACAATAATTCCCCAACCTGTTCTCCTCCCCATAATATCCCCAAATACCCTGCTCCAGCCACTGGCAACCACCATTCTACTTTCTGTCTCTATGATTTTGACTACTTTAAGTACTCCATATAAGTAGACTTATAAAGTATTTCTCTTTTTGTGACTGGCTTATTTCATTTAGCATAATGTCCTCCAGATTCATCTATGTTGTAGCATTATGTCATAATTTCCCTCCTTTTCAAAGCTGAATAATATTCCATTGTATGTATATACCACAGTATGCTTATCCATTTATACATCAACAGACACTTGGGTTTCATCAATATTTTAACTACTGTGAATAACATTGCTATGAACATGTGTGTAGAAATATTTCTTTGAGACCCTGCTATTAATTCTTTTGAGTTCCATCCATTAGTGGAATTGCTACATCATATGGTAATTCTATTTTTAATTTTTTGAGCAACCACCACACTCTTCTCCACAGCAGCTGTACCATTTTACATTCCCACCAACGGGGGTTCTAATTTCTCCATATCCTCACCAACACTTGTTAATTTCTGGGTGTTTCTTAGTCTTTTTTTTTTTTAGTTGCCATTCTAATGGGTGTGAGGGGGTATCTCATTGTAGTTTTGACTTGCATTTCCATGATGATTAATGATGTTGAACATCTTTTGATGGGCTTATGGCCATTTGTATATTTTCTTTGGAGAAATGTCTGTTCAAGTCCTTTGCCCATTTTTGAATTAGATTGTTTCATGCATCAATGGACACTTGGGTACCTCAATCTTCTGACAATTGTTAGTAATGCTACTATGAACATAGAGATACAAATATTTCTTTGAAACCCTGCTTTTAATTCTTTTAGGTATATACCCAGAAGTGGAATTGCTGGATCACATGATAATTCTATTTTTAACTTTTTGAGAAAACTGCTGTACTTTTCTCCATAGCTGCTGAACCATTTTACATTTCCACAAACAGTGCACAAAGGGTTCCACTTTCTCCACATTCTTTCCAACACTTGTTATTTTTCTGATTTTCTGATAGTAGCTATCCCAATGGGCATAAGGTGGTATCTCATTGTAGTTTCTATTTGAATTTCCTAATAATTAGTGATGTTGAACATCTTTTCATGTGCTTATTGGCCATTTGTACATCATCATTGAAGAAATGTCTATTAACGTTCTTTGCCCATTTTTAAAATAGGTTCTTTTGCTGTTGTTGTTAAGTCACAGGAGTTTCTTACATACTCTGCCTATTAAACGCTTATCAGTTACATGGTTTGTAAATATTTTCTCCCATCCTGTGGGTTGCCTTTCCACTCTGTTGACAGTGTTCTTTGATGCACAGAAATTTTTGATTTTGATGTAGTCCTATTATTTTTATTTGTTCCTTGTGAGTTATCATTACTTTGATTTAACCTCATAAGTATTTTATAAGATGTATTAAATGATTCCTAGGACAAAAATTAAATAGCAATGTAACGACTCTCTCTTCATATTAGACATCCTGTCATTTTCTCATGATATCTTAATTTTTTGTGGGTTATGAACACTTTTTTATTTATTAATGCATGTATTAAATGATTCCTAGGACAGAAATTAAATAGCAATGTAACGACTCTCTCTTCATATTAGACATCCCGTCATTTTCTCATGATATCTTAATTTTTTGTGGGTTATGAACACTTTTTTATTTATTAATGCATAAATATAATGAATAATACTTACTTATCTGAGCAAAAGCTGTCTATGTAGGGAGACAATTCTTTATGTATCTTCTGCATTTTTGTATGTCTTGTGATGAAGGCACTGACTGGCCTCTGTTCCAGACTCTTTTCTAAGATGGTTGTTTGGCAAATAGCCTTGGAAGGAAAGGCAAGTCTGCTCACAGCCTTGCAAGATGGGGACCATGCTTCCCTCCAGAACACAAGACAGGCATGCTTATAGCCCATTGTAACAGATTCATATTCTCTAAGCTCAGATCCTCTACTGTAGTGCAACCTACTGCATGTGGAAGTGTCACCTGGCCTTCCTTGCATCACCATCTGGGACTTGTGGTTCAAGAAACCATATGAGAAAAGACTGATACTCTAGTCAGTGCTATTGCTATGAGTAATAAACTGCTTTTTGTCTCTGACCTTGGTGGCTCATGTCTGCTACCAGCATCTGTAAAACTATGTCAGGCTGACTTGTCAGCTTTCAAGTGGGGAGAGAATTTAGATCCTTTGTTCACAGTGCTGGATAATGTATTATAAGAAAATTTTGTGAATGTACTTGAAAGTCATTTAGCCTAATCTCTGATTCAGTGAGGAATTTCTTCTGCATGTCCTGAAAGACTGCACTCTAAATATCACTTAAATGTTTCCAATAAAAGGGGATGCTTTTCAAAATCTGTTGTATCATTGGTCATTAAGTTCCTTCTTATGTTCAACCAAACTATTGTAACTTCATGGAACTGGTTGTTGCCTGACCTCATCTGGTATTATGCAGAATAATTATTCTACTTTCCACATGGAAGTCCTTTGTATTGGAATGAACTTATTGAGTCTCTTACTAGTATTATTTTACCCTTTAAACATATTGATTTTGTTTCATATTCTTCACACCCCTATATTTTCTAGACCAACCACATACTCTAGGCACCCTCCAATATGGTAATGATTCGCACACATGCTCATAACTGTAGATGAGTTTGAGAGACTACATGGCTAACTGAGTCTCTTACTAGTATTATTTTACCCTTTAAACATATTGATTTTGTTTCATATTCTTCACACCCCTATATTTTCTAGACCAACCAGATACTCTAGGCACCCTCCAGTATGGTAATGATTCGCACACATGCTCATAACTGTAGATGAGTTTGAGAGACTACATGGCTAAGGCACAATTCAGTGAAAATACACTTATTACTTGGAAACAATGCCTTCTACTGATTTAATGTAAAATTTTATGTACAACTTTTGTAGCTCCATCACATTGTCATGTCACTTTAGTTTGTGGTTAGTTAAAATATTCAGACTTTTTCTGCTTGGTCAAATTCAAGCCATGATTATATTTGTAAAACTGATTTTTTTAAGTTTGCAACATAGGCTGCTTATTTTTAAATGACCCAGGTCATTTTGAATTTTGCTCCTGACATCAGTGATATTAGTTCCTGGTTAGGTAAAATTTATGCCATCTGAAAATTTTATAGACATCCTTTCAGTTTCTTAATCTTAGTCACTAATGAAAATAGTGTCCAAAAAAGGGCTAAGGACAAGCCATTAAATTCTGTCCTTCCTTCTTTCCTTCCTTCTCTCCCTCCTTCCTGGCTAGGCTTCTAGTATGAGAAGTTGAATCAATCTAGTTAGAACTTGAACTAGGTTTGTTTTTTTCTACTGCTATGGTTGCTCTCAGTGCACCATGGTCTCGATTCTAAAATTATCTTGTGCTTAGGGTGCTGACTGCTTTGCCAGAGGGCTTTTCTCAATATATGATTCTGCTTTCAAATTAAAGTCTTTCTTTTCCACCTAAACCTCAGAGAGTCTGTCCCTATGCTCTTGCCTCTCTCCCAACAGTAGACTGTGGTTATCATTCCTCTATACTTGCTAGCCTAGCGATGGGAAGTAGGGTATTCTTTGTTCTCATTTAGCCTTAGTATTAGGCTGATGCTGTGTCCTGGATATCAGGGGTCTTCTCTTGTGCCTGGTAAGGGCATTTCTTCCAGTTTGCAGACATCTTTCTTTTCATTGTGCCATCACATGGTGAAAAGAGCAGAGAGAGAGAGAAAGAAAGCTTTTTAGCGTCTTTTCTTTTAGGAGTGCTAATTCCATCCTGAGGTCTTTACCATAATGAACTAATTACCTCCCAAAGACCCTACCTCATAATACCATTGCACTGAGGGTTACGGTTCCAATGCATGAATTTGGGGGAACGCAAACTGTGGTCTACAATAGCCTTCTTGCCATTACTGTAGTGACTGGTGTCCCCTCCCCCAGGCCTGCAGGGATGAATTCTCAGGTTTCCCACCATGCGTTCCAGCCTTCTCATGAGTGCCCAGTGAGGCCCTAATGACAAACCTGCAAGCGGCTACAAGCGCCCTTGTGTATGTGGTTTCCAGTGGTTATAAACTCTCAAGCTAGGTCACATCCAGCTTTTAGCCATTCATTAAAAATTTTAGCTGAATGTCTTCTCCTTGGATTATATAAGATCTGATGTCTGTTACAGTTAAGCAAATATGCACGTTCGACCTCTGCTTTCTCCTTGACATTTAACGTTTTGAAGGTCAAGGATTTAGTTGGACATCTAAAGTGTAAAATCCATGCCTTATATGTCCCAAGGACTTGTCCCTTGTTCCTCACGCAACTGTAAGAATCAAGGTTCTGGATTACCAGAATCAGCCACGAATTCAGTATCAATTCACATTGGCTTCCAAAACCTTCTTTGTTTTTAGCTCTTAGAGATTTCCATTTCTTTTGAGCTAAGATATCATTTTAAAAATATTTGCTATGTTTAATCCAAGTGTTCTAGATATTATATATATCAAGCAAAATTTATTTTGTTCATTCACTCATTCCTTCATTCACTTTTAATTTTCTGTATGGCTTGAATGTCGGGGGCTTCAAGCTTTGACCATGGTGCCATCTGCAGTTATACTGAGACAAAATTTTATTTTAATTTCAACATTTATTTATCCTTAAATTTTAGGTGTGTTTTCATAAATAGTATATACTATTTATATTTTTGTAAGATATGTGTGTAATCTTTTTATAATATATATTAATCTACTCTAATGTGTATACATAAACAATCAAGTGTGATAACCTTTTAAAAGGCAAATTAACTCCTTTTAAATTTACTTTTATTTCTAATCTATTAGATTTATTTGTACCAATTTAACTTGTGCTATCTCCTCTTCATGATTTTTGCCTACTGTTTGCTTTCTCTTAGATTGATATAATCATTATTATTCTCTCTCCCTCTTTTTGTATGGAGATTTTATAATCTAATCCTATTTGTTTAGTACTTGCCTTTAAATTTTTAACATGCATATTTGGCTTAATATGGTCTGAAGTTCAACAACATCTCTACCCTACTCCAAAACAATACAAGGACCTCAGAATGCCCTGTCTCCACACACTCTTGTTTCACTTAATATGCATCACTGTCTACCATTTAGCTCAACTGGCTTTATTTTTCTAATCTCTTTAAAAAGTAATAATTATAATGATTACTTTTTATATTCTATACATCCAGTAATTGTTCAGCTCTACCCAAAAGCTTGCTCACCATAGCTTTTGGCATTTCCTAAAGCACAATGAATATCTATTAATAATAATACACTCTCATTTTTACTGTTTGCATGATACTGTTCTTATTTTTGCCTTAATATTTAATTATAGTTTTGCAAGTATAGAATTCTAGATTTATAGTAATTTTCCCTCAGTTCTTGAAGATACTATTCCATTTTCTTTTGGTTTCTATTATTGACAGGGAAAGTTTATGGTAACTCTCATGTAGCTGATCTGTTTTTTCTCTCTTACATTCTGTAACACCACATTCTCCTTATTTCCCTCCTATCTCTGTTTAAATCCTGTTGTATTCACTTGTCTCTGATTTTTAAATATTATTTATTTAGGAATTTATCCTGATTCTATTTGCCTTCTCTAGTCTCTCCTTAAGAAAATCACTCTTCCCTTTGAATATTATTTGTTGTTTATTTGAATATTATTTATATGCTTATAACTCACAAATTTATAGTTATAACCCACCCTTATTTTTCACATCTCTACTTGGATGTGTCCTGGCACCTCAATAGTAATATGACAAATAGAGAACTCTTGAGCTTCTTCTCAAAAACTATTCCTTTAGCAGCCCTCTGTGTCCCGGTGAATGACACACATGCCATTTGGTTGCCTGTGTCAGAAACCTTAGGGTCATCCTCAATTTGCTCTCACCTTCCCAATTCTACCTATTACCAAGTTTGGTTAAAAGTAAATTCAAACTCATTTTTTACCTCTCTTACCAACTCAATCTAAGTCCTTATCTTCTCTTAGCTTTCATCACTGAAATATCTTTTTCATTGAATTCCTTGATTTTCTTCTTGCTCCTTCTGCAATAAACCTCTAATCAACAATTATATTCATGTTTTAAAAGCATTAAATTAGATCATATCAATTCTCTGCATGTAATACCTCACTAAATTCTTTTATTTAAAACAAAATGCAAAATCCTTTACATGACCTATAAGTCTATATTCATGTTTTAAAAGCATTAAATTAGATCATATCAATTCTCTGCATGAAATACCTCACTAAATTCTTTTATTTAAAACAAAATGCAAAATCCTTTACATGACCTATAAGTTCTAAGAAAATCTGCTTTCCGCTTTCCTGTCTGAGGTTATTTTGTGCCAAACTCTCCATCATTCTTTATGCTCTAAGAAAATCCAGATTCAATCAGTTTTTCAAATATATGAAGATCCTGCTGATTTCCAAGCCTTCTGAATACTTCTAAGTGTTTCCCGTGCTTGAAGAACACTCCTGTCTTTACTCGGACAACTCCTACTCAATTTTTAGGATTCGACTTAAATGTCACTTTTTCAGAAAGACCTCTTCATTTGTTCCAAAAACCATTACACTACTGAGAAAGGCAGAGGAGAAGATTAACTTTGGATCATTTTATGTTTTGACTACATCAGGATTCATTGTTTCTTAAGAAAACATCAGAGCTAGAGGTGACATAACAATAATAACAGAAATAATAATAATAATGATAATACGAGCTAACTTTTTCTACCAGGCATTGTTCAGCCAGTTAAAAAATATTGAGTGCCTCACTATTGGCAAAAAACTGTTTTAGGGCCTGGAGGTAAAGCAATAAATTTAACAGACAAAATCTCTTCCTCACCTTGGAGGTGATAGTCCAGTGGATCAGTCAGAATCCCAAGAAACAGGTAAAGAGTTAAGATGATCTGAAAAGGATTTTATTATAAAGGAACTATTTACAAAGGTGTCAGCAAGATGTAAAGGAAGAGAGGGATAGTGAAGTAATTAGCTTTTGTGGAATTGGGACTGCCATTGTCCTTAAGCCCAAAGACAGGGAGCAATTACTGGAACCCAAAAAAGCATTGATGCTCAAACAGGCCTATGAATCCATGGAACTCATGTTAAAACACAGATTTTGAACTGGTAAGTCTGAATCAGGTCCTGAGGGTCTGTTTTTCTACTCACCTCCCAGATGATGCCAATGCTGGGGTTCCTTGGGCCACACTTTAATAGCACAGATGTAGAAGAGACCACCCTTGAGAAAAGAAGTAACCTTCAGTAGAGGAAAACAACTAGCCTGAAGTGACCTCAACCAGCCAGCTTGAAATGATCCAGGAGAATAAATAACTGTACTTCACTCCTCTCCCTGCCTCCTTTATACGCTGGAGTCCCACATTAGTGAAACCTAACTAGATGACAGAGGACAAGAGAATACCTTCTGTAGTCAATACAGATAAGTCTCCTGGGCAAAAAGCAGGATAGAGAAGGTTGGGGGTGTCTCTGGAGGGCCAGACAGAATTGGAGTCCCACATTAGTGAAACCTAACTAGATGACAGAGGACAAGAGAATACCTTCTGTAGTCAATACAGATTAGTCTCCTGGGCAAAAAGCAGGATAGAGAAGGTTGGGGGTGTCTCTGGAGGGCCAGACAGAAGATATCTAACACAAGGAAGATATAAAATAAATAATAATAATAATTTGATACACAGTATGCCAAAGAATGATAAATGTTATAGAGGAAAATTAAAACTAGATTAGGGAGCTAGGAACGGCTGGGGAATAGAAGAGGTACTCGCTTGGTCTTGGAAGGGCATTCAAATAAGGTGGTCACTGCTGAGAATTAAAGGAAGTGAGAGAGCAAGCCATGTGTATATCTAGGCAAGATATCCAGGCACAGAGAACAAGTGAAGAGGTAGACAAGGAAGCCAGCATGGCTGGAACAGAGTGTGTTGGGGTTGGGGTGGGAGATGGTGCAGATGATAAAAAATGAGGTAGATTTAGAGGAGTCTAGACCATGAGGAGCATGGTGGAAGTATGGAGAATAGGTGAGCAGTTTTTGCAATGATCTGGGGAGAAAACCATGGTGAGAGGTGAGGTAGTGATGAGTCCCGTTCTAGGTGTTTTATATGTACTCTACAATTTAAGCCTCATAACTACCCTGTAAGGTAGACGATACTGTTGTCTCAATTTCACAGACAAGAAATCTGAAAACTATAGTAAAATCAATTACTTAATCTTAGATAATGTCTTGGGAGAAGGATTCATTTTAAATACCAGAGATAATTTTTGAATACTGTCTTCTCTTTAAGACGTTGAGCTCATGAATGCCATTATAAGTTACTAAATTCTAAGCTGATTTAACTGTAAAATATTGTGAATAGTATTTAAAAGCTTCCATCTCTACCTCATGTATATCCTTTTAGTTTCCATCTTTGAGTGAGCTTTAAAAATCATTCACACTCCATCTGTAGCTACAGCTTTCTTTCCCAGCAACCAGTGCTAGTTTGTTCTTCAGATATTCTTCAGAGCTGCTCTTGACTACCAATAAGATGATAAATTCATATCTGAAATTTTTCTTTTAGCTTAAAGTTGGAAGATTTTGTCGATGGTGCAATAGTATCATGGACATGCACTTAGCAGTTCAGGTCCTTGATGTTGACTTTTATATTCAGAATTTATAATTTTCTTCAAGTTTTAGCACTATTCCCAATTCATGCACTGAATAAATGCATAAATGTAACTTAGGTACATATTTATATTTCTGTAATAAATCTGTTTAGATTATCAACATGTCTTTCCATATTCACATCATTTGCAATGATTTTAGCAAATGTAGTGATGATGGTGGTATTGATTTTGTTTTAGAAATAGATGAGGATCAAGGATCATGATGTTTTACTTTATTTAGTTAAATGAAATATACTCAGCATGATACTGGGTTACATATACTGCACTTTTCATAGTATGACTATATATTAAACAAGGTAAACTATTTAAATTATTCCAATGCTATTAATACAATTTAATAAAAATCTACATCTGTGTCAGGCATCTTTTGACAGGTTAAAATAAAACTATAAGCAATAGTTTTCAAAATTATCAAGTTCTCTTGTTATTAATTATGTTATGTAATTTATCCCCAGTTTTTAATTGTTATGTTAAAGTATACAATTTCATTGGTCATAATAACCTTTCATGGATTCTTTTTTAATTTTCTATCTTTTATGTGGAATATACTATAAAGCATATGTACTTCATAGGGCCTGGTTTTGCAAAGCCTTGCAATTTCAAATATTGACCCTGTGAAAGACTGGAAATTTTCCTCAAGCTGTAAAGTCTCTGGTGTAAGATAAAGATTTGTGGCACAGCAAGGTTGCTGGCTCAAGGA
>NW_007731026.1:109524-113332 GCF_000696425.1 Galeopterus variegatus | reverse complement strand
AGATGGGCTTTGAGTAATCCTTTGTGTCTCTGTCACCCAGGGGAAGTGGGGTGACAAATTCATGGGGGGCAAAGCAACACAAAGCAACACTTTTAAAACTTACTGTAGTTTAAAAAAATATGTGGACAAGGGCAATAATGTTAGATTTCTTCTTCTGCCTCTCACTTCTTCTCATGTTATAATTTATATTTCTAATACTTTAATCTGCTCTATTATTTTTAGCTGACATTAAATTTGTCAAAATATGGAGCATGGTATATATACTGCTATAATATTTAGAAATCAGAAATCCTGGAGGTGAATACGTAGTCACAAACTATGGAGAAAAAGATTATTGGTAAAAAGACTCTTCATCTATTCTGGTATATTGGTCCTCTTTTGAGATTAGATCCTAGTCCCTCAGTATACAGACTTACTTCTCAAATCATTAAAATAAAAGGAAAACTGTCATTGTTATTCAAATTTCATTCAAAGTCTCCTCATTACATATCACTCTATTTATTTTATGCTAGCTCATCATATCTCATTGCAATGTAATTTTTTCTGAAAAACATCATAAATCCAGTTTGAATCACTCTACTTACTGTAAGTAAAAATTTCCAAAACAATGTTTCTTTAAGTATCAACCTATAAAAACAAAACTATTCTACACCCAGTGAAAAAGATCTTCAGTTTGAGTTTTATTTATATTGGTGAGTACATGTTCTATAAGCCATGTACACATTCTGGTCCAGTGTTGTTAATTGTTATTTTAAGTGATATACAAGGCAAATCACTAGATGACCTCATCTATTGAATACACAGCACATCTGAAAATTTTATTTTCCATAATTATGGATATCAAGTTAGTAAAATTTGTTCTTTACCAAAAAACTCAACAAACTATTTAAAGTGATTTTTTTTTCACCCTCTCTTTGCTTTATGCTTTTAGACTTCTAGGATAAAGGCTATGATAGGAATATTTATAATTCACGTGTTAAGTCTTGGGTGACTTCCAATGACGAGTACATTGAGTGATTGAAAGTTATAGAAAGTGAATTATGGGATTAAAACAACTCTAAGTGAATTGACAATGGAATATTATTAGCTGCAGATATAAAAGTATTCGATAATTTACCCATTAGCTGAAAGTAAAGTGACTTTTTAAAGTCACTCAGAAGCGGTGTTCCATCGAAAACATTTTTAAATCACTATACTTTAGTCATAATTTTTCACAATGAAATTTCAAGAAACAGTTCCCTGTGGTAAATATATAAAACTTGGTACATTTAGTCCTTGGTACATTTTAATGAATGTAAACTTGTCTATGTAACTTTATTTCTTTATTAATGGGCATTTGGTTTCCAAACATATATTAATTGGACATCATTAAATCTAAATGCTGGAAAATAAAATATCTCATCTTCTCTACCCTGTAACTTAAAAAATAAATAAATAACTATTCAAATTTTGTGAAGAAAGCATTTTTATTAGAATTTTTAAAATGGAATTTGATAAGTTCATTTGGATTGATTTTTTTCCTAACCATATCTTTTTTATTATGAATTTTATGATTTTTAGTATAGTCATTAGTTTGATTATTTGCTTTATGGGATCATGTTATCCTTTTATACTAATCTAATTGCTTAAATATTTATAGCCACATTTTGCTTCTTTCCCAATGTTTCAAAATAAGAATCTTGTTTCAACACTAAATGATTAGTTGTTCCTTTCTGACTTTTATGGACAGTGTTATCATGGCACCTTCTATGTAGCACACATGCCAACTCCCTTGACTTTGCCTTTTCAGTTTCTTTCATCAAACTTTCCTCTCAGCAGTGTAGTCTCTTGGCATTACTTTGAGTTAATGACAATCTCCAATTTTATTGAGCCTTCTGATCTAACAGACCCCTGCTATATTTGGTTAAAAGTACTTCTTCAAGCAATCTGATAAATTGCCCATGTTTTCTCTATTGACTAAAACTAAATTTTGAACTTTTTTTTTAAAATCTGTAAAACTTTTCCTTTGAAATAAGTGTTTCAGTCCGTTTTCTGTTGCTATAACAGAATACCTGAAACTGGGTAATTTATAAAGAAGAGAGGTTTATTTGGCTTATGATTCTGTGGCAGCTGCATCTGGCACGGGCCTCAGGCTGCTTCTACTCATGGCAGAAAGCGGCAGGGAGCCGGCAGGTACAAGCAGATCACATGGCGAGAGAGAGAGAGAGAGAGAGAGAGAGAGAGAAGGTGCCAGGTTAAGAGTACTTCTTTGTTGGTTTATATGCAAGTCTTAATCAACCACAGGAATTAAAATATAGTGCTTGTTGCTGAGATAATATTCTTTTGGCATCTCATATTATATGGTTATAAAATTTTATTCCTTCATTTATGCTGGGAAGCAATCTGATAAATTGCTCATGTTTTGACTATTGACTAAAACTAAATTTTGAACTTTTTAAAAAAATCTGTAAAACCTTTCCTTTAAAATAAGTCTTACATGGAACCCTAATTTGAAGTAGGTAAAATTTAAATCGTTCTGGCTGAAATGGGAGTGGCTTTTTCCCTTTTGATATCCTCACCTAACTCCCAAGGGAGTTGACAAAAAGGAAGAGAGAGAGATGGAGATGGAGACAGAAACAGAGACAGAGATACAGATAGAGATTTAAATGGAGATGAAGATAGAGACGCAGAGAGAGAGAGAGAGAGAGAGAGAGAGAGAATGAATATATGTGTTGATTCCTATTTGAATGACTCTTGAATGGAGCTTGTCTCTGTGTGTATGAATTCACCATTTACCAGCACATTTAATAACATGGAAAATGTCATTAAGTGAGAAAAAAAATACGGTATGAGGCTATCTATGTGCACACAGAAAAATATAGAAACAAATAATTTTTTAGCTATGTAACACTGAGCAAGTTGTTTTCCCCTCTCTTCCTTGGTCTGTCATCTGTAGAATAGGAATAATAATAACAATCTCATAGAGCTGTTAAGAAATTTAAATGCATTATTACATATAAAGACATTTACAATAAAGCTTGGCAGCATCTACAAAGGGTTCTGCAAATAATAGTTGTTATTTTATTCTCTGTATTTGCTATAATCTAATCTGATTTTTTACATTTATATGTACTACTTCTGTGATATAAAATGATAAATAGGAAAAATACTGAGAGCATGTCAAACATGTAAAAATACTTCCTAAACATGTAAATATTCGTGTATTTTTACAAAACCTCAAATGTTAAGATTATGAAATACTGTGGCTGCAATTACGTATTTACAAGAGACTGAACATTGAGGTTACATCCAGGGCTCTGTGCTGAGACGTATTGCTTTGGCTGGAGATTTTCAATCTGAGCATTACAGGGTATTAGGAGTTATGCTGAGTTTCCTCTGGGGTTGGAGCAAGCAATAAGGGGAGGATGAGCCCAAGACATTCCTCCTTTTCTTCAACTTGACCAACTTCATTTTTATGTATTTTATATAGTAGTCTTCTGAAAATAAAAATAAAAAGCTTGACCACAACTGTAATGGATCAAGTAGAACACGTCCTACTATCTTTTGAAGCCCATCAAGCCTACAAAGATGATGCATCTGAACAATGAGAAATATGTGTGCAATGAGCAGGAGACTTTTCTTGGAATAAACACTACCTGCCAATTTTATGAGAATGATTAATTAGACCATTTTTTTATAAGGTATGATACCATGATGTCCCAAGATCCATTAATTATTGTAGAAAACTTCTGGATTTTACAGTAAGTATTACCAATTTTCAGAGACTATAGACAAAAATTATTACAGCTTGCCTTTCATGTTCTTAGAA
>NW_007731026.1:100319-108599 GCF_000696425.1 Galeopterus variegatus | reverse complement strand
TTACCAATTTTCAGAGACTATAGACAAAAATTATTACAGCTTGCCTTTCATGTTCTTAGAATTTTGAAGTTCAGAAAATCTGGAAGCATGTCAGTGCCCACTTTCACAAAGTAACTCAATTTCAAAAGAACCTGTAGAATTTGCTGTCTCAACAGAAAGGTTTTTCCAGAGACAACTCACTGAAACTCATTTGCCAGCTCAAGTTGGAGTCTCAGAGCCTCTTTGCAATGCTGAGATTATAAACCAGATGCCTCCAATCAAGATCAATTCCAGGAAATGCTGGCCCAGTTTACACTCTTAAAAATATGCTCAGAACTTTTTGAACTATACTCATTCATTCATGGTGAGTTAAAAATAAAAGGAAAAGGATGTTTCTTTAGAAATTATTCGATGTTTCTCAAAATCTATTTGTGACATAACACATGTTGAATTACCCAGCCATTATGAAGAATTAAAAGTGGAATTATAGAAATAGTGGTTTTGCAGGGTCCCTGATTTTAACTGGGGTCCTTGATAAGTGGCAGGTGCTGTATCATGAAGGCTAATGGGCATGTTACAGAAACAGTCTGTTTTCTCCCTTGTAACAAGTACCTTTCAAATGATACAGCCTGGAAACTTGTATCGTCAAATCAGAAGGATGGGATTTTCTAAATACAAACCAATAGCTTTTTCTATTTTTCAAATGAACAATGCAAAAGCAAGTCATAGAAAGACTCAAATGGAAGTTTTACGACCTATATATATAGAGAAGCCAATGACAATATTGGTAAGCAGTGGCATTAAAGGACACAGCAGTAGCATGGATAGAAAGTTCAGGGGAATTGGATAGGAGCAGAACAGTCAACAATAAAGAAGTATAAAAAGGAAGAAAAGTGAAAAAAGAAAGAAATCTAATAAACCGTGTACATTAGAAATTCTTGTTTACCTAAAGATTAAATAAATTACAGAGGGCGAGCACACTTTGCTGCAAACACTAATAGGATTTTTACTTTTTCTTTTGTTCAAAATATTTTAACATTTACTTGTACATATTTGTGGGGTACAGTATGTTGTTTCAGTACATGCATACACTGCACAGTGATTCACTTAGGGTAGATAGCACAGTTTTGTACCCATTAGTCCACTAGTTTTCCTCCTCCTCTCCTGCCCCCTGCCACCCACCACTGGTAACCATTATTCTACCTCTACTTCTATGAGAACCACGTTTTTCCTTTTTTAAAGATTCCTGATGTAAATGTGGTATCTGTCTTTCTGTGTCTGACTTACTTCACTTAACATGAAGGCTTCCAGTACTATCCATGTTGCTGCAAATGATAGGATATCATTTTTTTAAATAGCTGAGTAGTATTCCATTGCGCATGTATACCACAGTTTTTCATCTCTTCATCCATTGATGGACATTAAAATTTATTCCATCTCCTGGCTATTGTGAATAGTGCTGCGATGAACAAGGAAGTGCAGGTGTCTTTTTGATACATTGATTTAATTTTCCTTTGGTATATNCGATGAACAAGGAAGTGCAGGTGTCTTTTTGATACATTGATTTAATTTTCCTTTGGTATATACCAGTAGTGAGATAGCTGGGTCATTCGGTAGATCTATTTTTAGTTCTCTGAGGAAACTCCATATTGTTTTTCACAGTGGCTGTACCGATTTACACTCCCACCAACAATGTAGGAAAGTTCCCATTTCTCCACATCCTTGCCAACATTTATTACTTTTTGTCTTGTTATTTATAACCACTCTAACTGGGATGAGATGATATCTCATTGTGGTTTTTATTTGCATTTCCCTGATTATTGTTATTAAGCATTTTTCCATGTGCCTGTTGGGCGTTTGTATGTCTTCTTTTGAGAAATGTCTGTTCATGTCCTTTGCCCATTTTCTAATTGGGTTATTTGGATTTTTGCTGTTGAGTCATTTAAGTTCCTTATATATTCTGGATATTAGCCCCTTTTCTGATGTGTAGTTGGCAAACACTTTCTCCCATTCCCAGTAGTGAGATAGCTGGGTCATTCGGTAGATCTATTTTTAGTTCTCTGAGGAAACTCCATATTGTTTTTCACAGTGGCTGTACCAATTTACACTCCCACCAACAATGTAGGAAAGTTCCCATTTCTCCACATCCTTGCCAACATTTATTACTTTTTGTCTTGTTATTTATAACCACTCTAACTGGGATGAGATGATATCTCATTGTGGTTTTTATTTGCATTTCCCTGATTATTGTTATTAAGCATTTTTCCATGTGCCTGTTGGGCATTTGTATGTCTTCTTTTGAGAAATGTCTGTTCATGTCCTTTGCCCATTTTCTAATTGGGTTATTTGGATTTTTGCTGTTGAGTCATTTAAGTTTCTTATATATTCTGGATATTAGCCCCTTTTCTGATGTGTAGTTGGCAAACACTTTCTCCCATTCTATTGCTTGTCTCTTCACTCTGTTTACAGTATCCCTTGCTGTGCAGAAGACTTTTTAGTTTGATTTAGTCCCATTTTTGTATTTTTGCTTTAGTTGCCTGTGCTTTTGCAGTCTGACTCAAAAAAGTGCTGCCCATTCCCATTTCATATAGCATTTCCCTTATGTTTTCTTCTAGTAGTTTCATAGTTTGGGGTCTTAAATTTAGGTCTTTGATCCATTTTTTCTTTTCTGTTTTTTTTTTTTTTTTTGTATAGTGAGACATACGGGTCTATTTTCAATCTTTGGCATGTACATATCCAGTTTTCCCAGCACCATTTGTTGAAGAAACCATTGTATATATTTGGCATCTTTGTGGAAAATCATCAGTTGGCTAAAAGTGCATGAGGCTTTATTTTGGGGCTCTGTATTCTATTTCATTGGCCTATTTGTCTGTTTTTATGCAAGTACCATGTTGTTTTGTTTACTATAGTTTTACAGTATATTTGAAGTCAGGAAATGTGATGCTTCCACCTTTGTTCTTTTTGTTCAAGATTGCTTTAGCTTTATGGCATCTTTTGTGATTTCATACAAATTTTAAGATTTTTTTTTTCTATTTCTGTGAAAATGTCATTGGTATTTTGGTAGGGATTGAGTTGAATGTGTAGATTGCTTTAGGTAATCTGTATGTTAATTCCTCCAATCCATGAACATGGGATATTTTCCCATTTATTTGTGTATTCTTAAGTTTTTTTCACCAGTGCTTTATAGTTTTCATTATAGAAGTCTTCACCTCCTTCATTAAATTTACTCCTATTTCAATTTTTTTGGTAGCTATTGTGAATGGGATTACTTTCTTGGTTTCTTCTTTAGCCATTTTGTTGGTGTACAAGAAGGCTATTGGTTATTGTGTTTTGATTTTGTTTCTTGCCACTATATTGAATTCATTTATTAGTTCTAGTAATTTTTCAATGTAGTCTTCAGGGTTTTCTATGTACAGGGTTATATCATGTGCAAATAGGGATAGTTCGTAAACATGATATTTTAAGGGGAGATGTGCAGTACCTTAGGAGGAGTTTGCAAGATCAATAAGAATGTTAGGCTTAAGGTGAGAATGATTGACTAAGAAGCAAATGGGAAGACTGAGACAAAAACCTACTCTACAGACCAGAAAACTTTCCATCTCTCTAAAGTAGAAGGAATGATGGTTAAAATGAACTCAGCATTGTATAATTGTCTTATGCATAAATGTAATCAGGTTAGGTACATTTGATTTAACTGCTTCATTTGATTATAGTTTATCCATAATTCAGTGACTGAGGAATTCTGAAATCATTCATTTTTATCTAAGCCTCTGCTTAAAAATTCTAAATAATATAGATATTTGTATTTAAGGATGCTGCCATATTGCTGCTAATTACATTTCTACTTATGTTAGAAACAAATGAATACAGTGGGGTCCAAGATTTTCCCTATACTCTAGAATAGTGACCATTTGCTTTTTCTAGAAGTAACTTACACCCTTTTCTGTTGAACAGGGTATAATTTAACTAGAATATTTTATATTTTATGTAGTGACTTTATAGTACCTGGCACATATTTGATGCTCAATAAATATTGATCAATGGAATAAAAAACTGATTAATTTCTTAAATACCTGTAACTTTTCCAAACTACATGTTAAAAACTATTGTTAAAGGGACCATCGAACAATTATTAAATGTAAGTAAATATAGTGTTTATGTTTTCTTTCTTGACAGGGTTTTCTAATACAGAAATTTAAACTAGTTTATTTCTCTGTTATTTAAATAAACTAAAAAAATGTTCTTTTTGCACTTCTGTGATTTCAAACTATTCATAAAATTCATCTTGATTGAATTGACTAGCCAAAAGCAAATTGATACCTAAGTTGACACAATATGCTTGATTTAAAAAAAAAGAAGAAAACATAGGGGAAACACTTCAGGGAGTAGGACTGGGCAAAAACTTTATGAATATGACCTCAAAACCACAGGCAACAAAAGGAAAAATAAACAAATGGTATTCTATCATACATAAAAGCTTCTGCACAGCAAAAGAAACAATTAACAGAGTGGGAGAACATATTTGCAAATTATGCGTCTGACAAAAGATTAATATCCAGAATAAACAAGGAACTCAAACCAATTTACAGTAAAAACAACAGGTAACCTGATTAAAAAATGGGCAAAGGAGCTAAATAGGCATTTCTCAAAGGAAGATATGCAAATGACCAACAGAAACATGAATATATGCTCAACATCACTCAACATCAGGGAAATGCAAATCAAAACCGCACTGAGATATCATCTCACCCCAGTTAGACTCCCATTATAAAAAAGACAGAGAATAACAAATGCTGGTGAGGATTTGGAGAAAGAGGAACCTCCTAAACTGTCAGTGGAAAACAGTTTGGAGGTACCTCAACAACCACAGATGGAACTACCATAAAGATCCAGCAATTCCTCTGCTGGGTATATACCCAAAGGAACAGAAATCATCATGTGCAAGGGATACATGCACTCCCATGTTTATCACAACTTTATCAACAATAACCAAGAACCAACTATTTTGGAACCAACCAAAACGTCCATTGTTGGACTACAGGATAAGGAAAATGTAGTAATTTTTACACAATGGAATACTACCTTGACATAAAAAAGAATGAAATACTGCCATTTGCAGAAACATGGATGGACTTAGAGTAAATTATGTTAAGTGAAATAAGCCAGGCACAAGAAGTGAAATACTGCATGTCTTCACTTATTGCAAGTGAGTGCTAAAAAAATAAAGAAAGAAAGAAAAGAGAGAAAGACACAACAATCACAATAATACATTGAACTTTCAGAAGGAGAGAACAGGACTGAGTTTACCAGAGGTGGAAAGGAGGAGGAAGAGCGGGTGAGGGAGGAATTTGTAAAGGGCTGAAAGTCTATTACATCATATAATGTTGACTATACTAATTATCCTGATTTGAGGTCACATATTGCATACAAGTATTGATATTCAACAGATAGGTACAATCAACTATGTTTCAATTAAAAAAATGAAAATATAATTTTAAAAAGTTTTAAAAATGTAGTCAAAGTAACATAATTGATTGAAACTATAGCCATACTGCAGTATTTAAGGTCTAAACTCAAATTTGTAAATGGTTTAGAAACAAAAATGTTAAAAAAAATACCATTAGCTATGTTTTTAAAAGTTTTGTAATTCATGGAATATTACTTCATGTATTAGTTTAGATGACTAGAGAAGAATGATCCTCTTACGTTAGCTATCCAAATAACTTCTCTTAAACATAGCCTCCTACGGTCTCAGGGCAGTGTAACAAGTTGATATCATCGTTTTGGAATCTCAATACAATTGTATTCCTTAAAGGTAAGTCTAAATAAGGCACCTATATGTGCAGACAGTGCCTTTAGTCCAGCCAAATCAAAGAGGGAATCCTGCATGTAACTCAGCCACATTGCTTTTACCTTTCCTTTGTCCTCATGCATTATTCTATTCTGAAATACTATGAATTTGGATGCTCCTTCCCCCTGGACAAAACACATTCCCCACAGCACACATTCCCACATAAGAGAAGATGTCAGTCAGAAGCCATTTTGTCAGCCCCTCCCCCCACTCACTCACCCCCCACACACCCTGTTCTCTGTTATACTGTCATGATCCCGGTTATGACCTCCCCTCTTCAAATATCTTTACCATATGGTTGGAAATAGCTCTCCTTTGAACTAAGCCAGGACCCTGCACTAGTGCCTTTGTTAATGCTTTTTCCAGTTTTCAGCATTCAAAGCTATTTTAATTAGGGACACAAATCTAGAAGTAAAAGCTTAATTAAAAATTTAAACTGCCTGGAAATATTGCAGCTCCTCCCACGTAGGGCATCCTACACACAGCTCTAAATGGATCCTGAAGTCCCCATATGATAATATAATGATATTTTATCAACGCCTAACATATTGATACTTCATGATGGTGTTAAATTCAAAGTTAATTAAGATCACATTGTTGTGCTTAATTATGTCCAGAGGCTTATGAAAAGACTCATAATTTTGTATTAAATAATGAATTAGTTCCAGCAAATAATATATAAATGTTCCAGGTTATATAAGTAACATCGTATCTACAATATCAAATAAGTCATCAGTATCAATTTGCTGTCATTTTAATCAAATAATCAGTTGTGAATCATTCCACAAATATGTCTCATTTATTCAGAATGGGCTCAGTATTATGGGAGAAAAAAAGATAATAAATATATGTAGTCCATCCTCAGGGGACTTAAAATCTACTGGATAGATGTGTCAAGTGAACTAACAAAATACAAACATGAACAGAGTGACAAAAAAGAAAAAATGTTCATGAGAAGAAGAAATTATATCTGCTCCAAGATTTCAAGTGTCAGTGACCCAGAGAATTAAGCATTAGAAGAGACACGTCAATTGGAGGAACTGATTTGGTGGGAGCTGAGCAGAGGACGAGTTTGATCCTGAACATGTTAAACTTCAGCTGCAAGTGACACATCAAAATGAAAGTATCTGGTTGAAAAATAAGTGCTGCTTTCATTAATCAAAGAGTGACAATGTTTGAATTATACTTAAAGCAATGATTCTCAAACATTTTGGTCTCAGGAATCCTTTGTACTCTTAAAAATTACTGAAATCCCCTAAGAGAAGCTTTTTCTATATGGGTTATGTCTATTAATATTTACAATATTAGAAATTGAAGCTAAGAAATTTTAGAAATAATTTAAATAATTTATTTAAATAAATGTTAAATAATTTAAATCAATTGAAAAGCTGTATATTTCAACATACTTAGGACATTTTAGAAAAATTAGCCACATTTTCCAAAAGATAGTAGTGAGAAGAGTGTAATTGTTAATTTTTGAAAATATCTTTTGTGTCTGGCTTAAGAAAAGTTAGTTAGATTCTCATATTCACTCTGCGTTCAGTCTGTTGCAATATTACAAGTTATGTAGATTCTGGAAAACTTTACTGTAAACTTGTGAGAGGATGACAATAGAAAAAGGAAAATAATGCCTAAGTATTATTATAAAAATAATTTGACCTCAGTCAGGGAACATGCTTTAATGACTTTATTGAATCCTTTATTGAATCCTTTATTGAATCCTTTAAATACATGCATGTTGGTACTGTTTTATTGCCAGAATACGGTATGTCTTGTTAAATCATCCATATGCGTTTGAAAAGAATGTGTATTCTGCTATATTTGTGTGGAATTTCTATAAATGCCAAGTAGATCAGATGGTTGATAGTGTGGTTCAAATCTTCTATATTCTTATAGTTTTGCTAATTTTATGTTTACTTATTTTATTAATTAACCTATTAGTTATTGTGAGAGGGTCACTGAAATCTTCAACTATAATTGTGGATTTCTTTATGTCTCCTTTCCATTTTCTCAGTTTTTTGCCTCGTATATTTTGAATTACCCTATTAAGAGCATAAACATTCGTGACGGTTAAGACCTCTTGATGAACTGAACCCTTCATCATTTTGAAATGACCCTATTTATCCCTTCTACTCTGCTTTAAATGCACTTTGATATTAGTATAACCATTTCAGGCCTCTTTTTATTAGTGTTAGCATGGTGCATATTTTTCCATCTTTTAAATTTTAGCCTATTTCTATTATATTGAAATTGTGTTTCCTATAGGCAACATATATTGAAGAGTTGCTTTAGATTCAATCTGAAATTTCTCTTTTTTTATTTGAAGTATTTAGACCATTTGACTTAAATTATTGATGCTGTTCAGTTGAAATCTATCTTCTGTTATTTGTTTTCTATTCATCCCATCTGCTCTTTGTTCCCTTTATCTATTGTTTTTATAGATTAATTGC
>NW_007731026.1:42636-100011 GCF_000696425.1 Galeopterus variegatus | reverse complement strand
GTCTGTATGTGGGATCCGAACCCTCGGCGGGAGCGCCACTGTGCTCCCAAGCGGCACACTGCAGCAGTGCGCCACCGGGCCGGCCCTATACTATTGTTTTCACACATTTTACTTTTACATATGTTGTAAAAAACACACTACACAATTATTTTTGTTGAAGCAATTTTATTTTAAAGAGATTAACATAAAATAAAGAAAAACATATATTTATCCACACAGTTACCACTTTAAGTGTTTCTCATTCCTGTGTGCAGATCCAGATTTTTGCCTGTCTTGTTGAAGCAATTTTATTTTAAAGAGATTAACATAAAATAAAGAAAAACATATATTTATCCGCACAGTTACCACTTTAAGTGTTTCTCATTCCTGTGTGCAGATCCAGATTTTTGCCTGTCGTTTTCCTTTTATCTAAAGACAGCTCTTAATATTTCTTGTAGCATGAGTCTACTGGTAATGAAAGGTACCAGTTTTTGTTCATCTGAAAATGATATTATTTCTCCTTCATGTTTGAAGGAGATATTTTTACTAGTTACAGAATTATAGGTTAATAATTTATTTTTTCAGTACTTTAAAAATGCTTCTCTCTTGTTTTCTTGCTTGTATTGTTTTCAGTGAGAAATTTGCTGTCCTGCTGATCTTTGCTTCTTTACATGGAATGTGTCATTTTTCTCTGGCTATTATTAAAATTTCTTTTTGTCACTGGTTTTGATTGTGGTGTATTTCAGTGCAATTCTCTTTCTGTTTCTTGTGTGGGCATTTGTTGAAATTTTTGTATCTGTGGGTTTTTAGTTTTCATTAAATTTGGAAAAAAGTAGTTATTAGATTTTCAAATATTTGTTCTGTGCTTCCCTCCTCCTCCTCTCCTTAATGGACACCAATTACACATTTAAAGTGTGGCTTGAAGTTGTTCTAAAACTTATTTATGTTCCATTTATTTCAAAAATGCTTTTTTCTCTCTTCATTTTATTTTATATAGTTTCTATTACTTTGTGCTGTGGATTGAATGCCCTTTCCCAAACTCATTGAAGCTTAAATTGTGTCCCCCAAAGTTCCAGGTATTGGAAACTTGTTGTTCCCACTGTTGAGAGAGTGGGAAATCCTATTGTGTTGACTGAAAGTTGGGGCTTTGGGTAAGAGATTGGATTGTAAGGGCCGTGACCTAGTTCATGGGCATGGTTTGGAGGGCTTTAAAAGAAGGTCTGTCTCTGGTCTGCCACTTTCTGCCATGTGAGACCCCTGCATTGCTGTCAAGCCACCAACCAAAAGACCCTCATCAGATGTGTTTCCTGCACTGTGGACTTCCCAGCCTCTGAAACTGTAAGCAATAAGTTGAATTTTCTTACAAATTACCCAATTCCATGTATTTTGTTATAAGCAACAGATATGGATGAATACACTTTGTCTTCAAGTTTACTTACCTTTTCTTCTGCAATGTCTAATCTGCCATTAATTTCATGTAGTGTATTTTTAACTTCAGACATAATGGTTTTCATCTTTAGAAGTTTAATTTAAATCTCTTATATCTCCTTCATGTTTTTCCTTAACATGTTCAATCATTCCAATAGTTTTTTGAAAACATGAAATACAGCATAACCATTTAAATATCTTATTGTGCTAATTCTAATGTCTGTGCCAGATGAAGCTTGGTTTCCATAAATTTTCTCCCAATTATGGGTCATATTTTCTTACTATTTTGCATTAATGATAATTTTTTATTGAATGCTAGACACTGAGGTTTACCAGGTTGGGTCCTGTATATTTCCGCATTACTCTAAATATTCTTAATTATTTTGGGGGGATATAATTAACTTATTTGAAAACAGTTTGATCTCTTTTGTCCTTACTTTTAGGATTTATAGGCATGACTGAAACTGTGCTTGGTCTAGAACTAATCATTCTCTATTATGGAGTCAAGACTCTTCTGAGTACTCTAAGCAATATCCTGTAAATCATGAGGTTTTCCAATTCGACATGAAGCAAGCAATATTCCCAGCCTTGTGTGACTGTTAGGCACCATTACTTTTAAATCTTTTGGTTGTTCTTTCCTCAGTATGTGGTAGTTTCCTCCTTCATGTTCTGATCAATAGTTAGCTGAGCAGTCGAGGGGATCATCTGAAGGTCTCTGGGGTTCTGTTTTTGTGCAGCTCTCTCCTCTCTAGTCATTTGCCCTAAAGTTGAGAGTCTGGGGAGACACAGGCTGCCAATGTTAGCCTATGTCTCCCCAGACTCTCAACTTTATCTCCTCATCTCAGGCAGTCCACCAGATTTTGACTCAGTTCCCTTTCTTTAGGCCACAGCCTGAAAATTGTTTCAAAACAGTAATCTGGGGAGACTGTAGAGCCTACTTCCTTTATTTTTACTTTCTCAGGGATTATAGTCCTTCATTCTCTGTCTTAATTTCTTTTTCAGATAGTTCATTGTCAACATATAGAAATTATACTGATTCTTGTATGTTCATTTTGTATTCTGTAACTTAATTTGTTTATTAATTCTAACAGTTTTGAGGTGGAATATTTAAGGTTTGCTGTATATAAGATCATGTTGTCTGCAAACAGATACAATTTAACTTCTTTCTTTCCAATTTGTATGCCTTTTTATTTCTTTCCCTTGCCTAATTTCTCTGGCCAGGATTTTCAGTAGAAGTGGAAAGACTGGGCATCCTTATCTTTTTCCTGATCTTAGAGGAAATATTTCAACTTTTTACCATTGATCATAATGTTAGCTATAAGTTTATTTTATATGGCCTTTATTGTGTTGAGATATATTTCTTCTATACTAATTTGTTGAGAGTTTTTATTATGAAACTATACTGAATTTTGTTGAATGCCTTTTCTGACCTATTGAGAAGATTGTATGGTTTTGTCTTTCATTCTGTTTATGTGGGGTATCACATTTATTGATTTGCATATGCTGAATCATCCTTGATTATGATAAATGATCCACTTGACCATGATGAATGATCCTTTTAATGTGCTGTTGGATTTAGCTTGCTCATATTTTGTTGAGGATCTTTGCATCTGTGTTAATCAGATACTGGCCAGTAATTTTCCTTCCTTGTAGTGTCCTTGTCTGGCTTTGGTATCAGGATAATGCTGGCCTCATAAAATGAGTTTGGAAGTTGTCCCTTCTCTTCATTTTTTTTAGAAGAGTTTGAAGGGATTAGTATTAGTTCTTTTAAAATGTTTTGGAGAATTCAGCATTAGAGTTATTAGGTCCTTGGCTTTTCTTTCATGGGATTTTTGAAGTACCCTCATATTTTCAAGGGCCTATTTGCCCTCCATGTTTTCTTCTTTGGCAAAGATCATTTAATTGGGCTGTTTGTTTTCTTATTATTGACTTTTGACAATTTTTTATATATTCTAAATACAAGTCCTTTCTAAAACAAATCATTTGCAAAGACTTTCTCCCAGCAATGAACCATAAAGCTAAATGTACAACCTAAAACCATAAGACTTATGGAGGACAGAGGAGAAAATACTTGTGACCTCAGGTTAGGCAAATATTTCTTAGATACAAAACCAAAGGCATGATCCATTAAACAACAAATTGATAAACTGGACTTCATCAAAATTAAAAACTGCTCTTCAAAGGACAATTTCAGGAGAATAAAAACGTTGAAACTCTTTTTTACTTCATTGTTTGTATGAGTATGTGGATTCTCATAAAGATTAGGTGATATACCTAACTCATCTAGGAAGTGAGGCTCCAGGCCTTGGGACCGAGTCTGAGTCACTCCAAATGGCATATGCTCTTAAACATTCACCCTCTAGTATTTCATGCTCTTAAACAGTTACCCGCTCGCGTTTCGTGCTCTCGGTTACCCGCTCGCGTTTCGCGCTCTCGGTTACCCGCTCGCGTTTCATGCTGTCAAACAGTTACCCTCTACTGTCTCATACTCTCAGACAGTTACCCTCTAGTACTTCATGCTCTTACACAGTTACCCTTCAGCATTTCACGCTCATACACAGTTAATTTCCAGCATTTAATGCTCGTAAACAGTTACTCTCTAATATTTCCTGAGAGTGCACAAAGGCCTTTAGAAAATGGAAGCAGCCTTTGAAGCCAAAGCATTTTCTAGTAACTCGGAAAAGATGAAACACTCTGAAATGTTTTCAAAATTCAAAGAGAGGAAAAAAAGGAAACACATTTTTGGAGAATACCCCCCCACACACACACACACACATACAAGCAACGTATTCAGAAAAACTCCATCAATGGACTCAAAATTTTCCCATCAAAAGTCTCTGAAATGATAACCCTTCCACGTCTGGGAGGAAACGATGTGGTCTACTTTAGAGAAATGGTTTCCAGCCAAGTGCTCCGAAGACCCTCACAGTTACCCAGGCCTGCTGCATTTGCTGGCGATGACCGAAGCTCGAGCCTCGACCGCGAACAGCTGTCAGGCAAGATGTTGCTGGAGAAGGTCTGCCGGTTCCCTGACGGCACCAGGAGCAAGGCGCCTGCACCGACCTTAGAAGGAATCAGCCTCTCTCTCCTCCCCGACTTCACTTCTAATTCCTCAGGAAAAAGCTCCGTGTTGTTATGCCCGCAGGGTCCTCACTGAAGGGGACATCTCTTGAGTCACCCTCTCAGTCTGACAGCCCATGGGGACGCAGGCCAGGACAGAAAACAAATCTTCACGTGCTCCCCTCGTCCTCTCCATGTTGTTATGCCCGCAGGGTCCTCACTGAAGGGGACATCTCTTGAGTCACCCTCTCAGTCTGCCAGCCCATGGGGACGCAGGCCAGGACAGAAAACAAATCTTCACGTGCTCCCCTCGTCCTCTCCACACAGCTCCTGTAGGGAGGAAACGTGCACGGGGGGAGCTCGTGGAAGGAGCCAGTGGAAGGGAAGGACATGTCAGCAGTTCCCTTAGTGGTGAAACCTCCAGAGGGATCAGCGGATAAACACAAGTCCCATAGTGGTGGAGTGGGGAAGAGGCTGGTATTTATAAGCACCGCTGCCTGTGTGGACACGAACGTTTTAATCAGTATTCCAGCGGTGCTGATGAACTTTCTGTACATACCTTTTTCTCAGAACAAAATTCACAGCAGTTAGTAAGTGTTTGGTATGTCAAGCACTTTATAAACATGATCATGCTAACCCTTTAACAGCCCCCAAATGTTTGGTATTATTATCTTCATTTAAAAGATGAAAACATTTAGGCTCATAGAAGTTAGAATCTCAGACTAAGTATTGAATCTGGACTCAAATTCAACCATTCCACTATACCTCAGGCATGTTTGTGTCATAAAGAGGGATAAAAGTCACTGGTATAAACCAAATGCTCCCTGGGGTTCATACAGACACAGCCCTAGTTAACACTGAAAGAAGGATAACTGGATGTGGGGGAGACCAGAGCAGGTGGGAGGGCAGGAGCTGAGGGTGCCAGTGAGGGATGGCTGGGAATTGGTAGAGGGACTTCTGCAGGAAAAGGGAAGCAGGAATTTGGGGGTACATGAAAGGGTGCCTAGATCTCTAGTCATGGTGTCTGCACCTGACATGAAGGGCTGGTGATAATGGAGCTTCAGCTGTGGGCCTACCCCCTCCTGTAGGCATTTAGAGCCTGCCTAGGGTATGGTGGGGGGAGGGGGTGTCCTCTGGGTGCTCAGCAACAGCCAACTCTCCTGCTTGGGAGAGTTAGGTACATTTGCTCCCAGGAAGCCTGGCCCAGTGTGTTGACACCTTGGGCGTCCTCTCCCCAGCCTCTCTGGACCTTGGCTTTTTGTTGAAAATAAACCCAGCACCCACACTGTCTACTGTCACAGAAATTGCCTGAGCCTCAGGCTCGCCTGGGATCAGCTGTTTCCAAAGCAGAGGTAACATCAGGTCTCCCTGCCTTAGAATATCTGAGTCCAGGCATTTCTGAACATGGCTGAAACATTTCCACGGGATCACGAAAAGTTATGTCCCCAGTGCCTAAACCTGAATCTGTGATCAGCTTCAGGGTCAGATGTTAAGAAGGGAAATCAGCATGAGGACAGAGGAAGACAGAATGATCTACCTTTCTGTTCATGACTGTGCTCTTATCCTTCACTGGACCCTCAAGTAAAGTCCTCATTCAGACCCTCCTGTACCCCAACCCACAGCTAGAGGCATCTTGACATTGCAAAGTAGAGTTTTACACCAAAGATTCTTAACTTAAAAAGAAATGGCAGAAATGTATTATGTCATGTTCAAGAGTTTCTTCTTGTCTTCTCCTTTTCAGACACGACTCAGGAAGGTCACTCAACCAGCAATGCAAAGGCTCATGAACAGATTGCTGGGATTTGCAAATACATGCAAAGAAGTTGCATCTGGGAGTTGAAGTCACCAGCATGACCAAAACCAAAGAAATGTGTCACCTGAGCTTGTTCCCCTCACATCCAGCAGTCCCCAAGTCCCTGCTGCCCTCTGCCCTCAATACAACATTTCCTTTAGGACCATTAAATGTCAAAGGAGAAGGATCTTCCCCAGATCACAAGAAGCCAGCAGAGGGGGCTAGTCTGTAAACCCAACATGCAGGGCTATTCTACTTTAGAGAGTACAGTTAATTTGGGGGGCTCAGTACAGATGCCCCCCCACAGGGTGCAGGCATGGGGTACACCCATCAGGGAGGGAGATAAATTTCCTTTGAGGCTCTTGGAATCTTCTTAACCAGACTCAAGACTTAATGCTTGAAGGGAACACAGAAGCCTGGTTATGTACAGTGGTTTTATAAAGATCACGTATAAGCACTTGCTGCAGAAATGACCAGATCCTGGGGCTCCTATTCCCAGTCGAGTGGACCATCAATCGAGTGCACACTCATTTGACCACGTGGCACCAGTGACCCAGCAGTGAACAAAACAGCAAGAGTCCCTGTCTTCACAGAGCCTAATGCTGCTTCTGCAGTCCAGCAATCGTCTTTTTCTGGGAACACCACCCCAATTTTCCTTTGTAGAACCACCCTCATTCCCATTCTCTATCCATGTTCTTAGGATGGGCATAACCTCTTTCCCCCATCCCCAGAGGTGGACATGTGACCCAGGCCTGGCTATTTGGAGTACTGCATTCCCTGTGCCAAAGAAATTGGGCCAGAGATGGGCATGCAATCCATGTTTGGAGAATACCAGTCAATCCAAAAGGCTTTCTTGGAATTATTGGAGAGGAGGTGCTCTCCTCTCCTGGTGTTAAGATGGTAGGATGAAAGCCTCATGCTGCTAAGACTTATCCGTAATGCTATGTTTTGAGAACCCTCCCACTATGAAGTGACTTCAGAGGAAACCAGAGACAAGGCATGGAGAGAGGTTCCCAACCACCTCATCTGCACCCAGATCCAGCTGTGCCTGATGTCCACAAAACCCTTGAAGTTTCAGTTACATTAGACAATGAATTCTCTTGTTTCCCAAGCCCCCTTCAGTTGCCTTTCTATCACTTGCAATCAAAAGAGCCCAAACCTCTCTAATGAGGATGCCCTCGCATGCCCCCTTCACTTAGAGTTAGCCTTGACAAGCAAATTCCTTCCACCCGCTGTACCCATTTTCCACTTACACTTAAACCACTGCCCCTGTGAGTTCTGCTATAACCAACACTACTTCCCCTCCCCCACTGGCACCTCACCACAACTCCCAATATCCCGGGTTCCTCTGCTTTGCCAGTCCATTTTAGGTAGCCACCCTGCCTCTGTCCCTTTCCCTCACAAGCATTTTTGGTGCCAGACACCACAACTCTGGGAAGGGCCTCTCATTTATTCCCTTCTTGGGCCCCAAGGGACCCACTTTCCACCCAGCCTCCCTACCAGGAGAGGAGAATCAGACAGAAGCAACATGCAGCCTCTGATTGAGCTTTTGCCTCTTTTGAGAGGACAGGCAGAAAAATTCCAAGAAATGCAGAATAAAGCTTTGCCTATTGAGAGTCAGCAGACAGTGGGGTTGCAAACAAATTTTACTTTTTAGTTTTAGAAATTTAGAATTTATTTTATGATTAAGTAGAAATTTCTAATTGGTAATTAAAGGGAGGATTTGTTAATTTAAAGTGCTGGGACAATTAATTAACTATATCAAACAATTGTGTAGTCCTTACAGCACACAACATACTAAAATACATTAACGTTGGATTAGAGTTAAATGAAAAGAAATAAATCACATGAATTTTTTTTTAAAACTTAGGTAACTATTTATTTATGTGAGACAGAAAAGCCTTTTTTTTCAACATAAAAACAAAGGAATAAACCATTACGCAAAATATTGATAGATTTGACTATCATGCTTATTTTTTAATACAAAAATTGTCAATAAAGCAAATTAAATGAAAAAATGGAAAAATATATGCCACATTAAAACAAAAAGATCTTTTATTTGAATTGCTTTGAGACAAATGAAACTTGTTCTTTCAAAGGTTAATAAAAAAATAACCATAAAAGTGATCTTTGCCATCTAATCTCTACCCAGAGCTCATATTTCCCAGTGACAACATTTTGGGGCTAGCTTAAGCTGTAATTGAGTTAAAATGCTTTGAAAAGATTATATCAGGCTCTAAACATTCAAATTAAGATGCCCCTGTTTTTCAGACTTATTGCTATGACTTTAGAGGCTTATGTTGTACACATTAGCTCTTCTGGTGGTAGGGAGGAGAAAAGAAAAGGAAAAATTAATAGAGTTGCTTCTAATCAGAGGTCACAAACCCATGTCCGCAAACCAAATTGTTACTTTTAGGCATTAATTTTATTTGAACTAGTGGCCCATATACAAATCTCATAAAAACCTTGATTTCTGGGTTTTCTTGAAAAGTCAGCAGAACTGGTAACCCTGGCTGCATTTTGGCATGGTGCTCAATAATTGTGGCAGTTCTGGTGATTTCCTCCCATTCCTCCCTGCCACACCTGTTAGCTGCCCCTGTCCTGTGTCTCCCTTTGAGTGTAGGCAAGTTGGCACCTCCTCTCACAAAGCCATGGTGTGGACAGGGAAACCGACAAGTAAGCAAGGACAGGTCCAATGAGGAGTGACCACAGCCTGGGTGCCAGCAAGAGAAGGGTGGCAGAACAGAAAGGGGGCTATTCCAGCAAGACCCCACCTCCCCTTGCATCATCTTCCCTTTTGAGAGACTTCCCGGCCTCCCAGCAGATGCATGGCCAACCGGAGCCTGCCCTGGGACTCTGCGCCCACCGTCTCCCCACCTCCACCCCTCCCTGCACAGGTCTTGGAAAGGTCCACCTGTGCGGGCCTTTTTAACCACAGCCCTTGGGGACAAGGATCCTGGGCTGGCTCAGATGCCACTTTTCCTCAAAAAGGATTTCAATTCAAATATTGGGATTGGGAAGCCCTCATTCAAATCATTTTTAAAATCTGAAGGAAAGGAAGCCAACAATCAAAGATCTAATGGCTGCATTTCTGCCTGTTGCTAAGTAGTTTGCCTGCTCCCAGCCTGCCACACCCACGGCTGTCCCATCCTAGGGTCTGAGGTTGCAGGAAAGCAGGGTGGGGTCAGCAGAACACACGGGTAACTTACCTTTCAACCAGTGCAAAGAAAAATGTAGAATGACTCTTCCTGACCTGGCCTCCCACTAATGTCTAGTCCTCTGGGGTTTTAGGTTTCAGGAGGGCAACTCCTCGTGGCGTGGAGGCTGGGAACTGGCAAGTGATGCCAACGGAAGGAGGTCCCTGGAAAGAACTTCATGTTTCTCTTGCCTACAATTATTTTTCCATCGCCGGGTAAACGTTAAGTACAGAACTCATGCCAGGAACAAGAATATGAATCAGCCTCTGGCATTTATGCTGAGTGGGGTGAGTGACAGTCACTTAAATGTGTAATCTGATACTGTTAATTTTTCAGTAGATTGACGCACTCCCCGGGAGAACACATAATTTCTTTGCAAGGCACAGCTACTGTCAACAACTGTTTTCTTTCCCACAGAAGGTACATTTCTTTTCCAGAAGGATATTAGTTCTTTTGTGTAGGAAACATACATAATGCATGGGATTGAACAGGCAAAGACTACAAAACTTGACTAATTATATTTTTGGGTTGGTTACACCACACAGGACAAACCCACTGTACTTCTGGTACTGAAAGGCACATTTGGAAAAATTGGCACAGCTTTGAATCCATCTTCAATGTATTGAGAAATGTCATGCTTATCTCCAAGAAGCATAACCAATTAATGAAATGGGAGCATATGCTCTTCTTCTAAGAAATGATGACTTACGATCCCTTCCCATCAGCGCAAAGAGGAGATGGAGTGGTTTTCTGCTGAAGACTTAAGAGTGGAAGAGAATCCTGCCTAAAGACAAGCTTTCAGAACATGGTAACAGCACCCTGGTTTGTTTGGCTACAGCCAATGGATTTCATCAGCTCAGCTCAAAAAACTATGACCCCGAATATGGGTGGGATGGATGGGGAAGGTCCACGGCAGCCTGGCTGATTCCAAAGCCTTCAAGAGTCATGGCCTTGGTCTTGATCTTATCTGATGAGGGGGAAAAAGGACCATCTTGGAAGTGCTCGAGGCCACGTCTGGCTTCAGTGTTTTGTTAGTACTCATCGAGTGAATTAGGCATGTTGGACCGGAGACTTGACATTTCCACTGGAACGTGTAGCATGGACTCCCTTTGAGCAAGCCCTAGAATGCTGGATATGGTACATCACTCTCCCCTATGGCTGCTGAAGGTTCTAGACCCTTATCATCTCTCACCTGGACTGGTGTAGGAGCTTCCAAATGTCTCTCCTTCCCCCAATCTTTCCTCCTGCCAGCTCCATCCTTCCTGCTGCTGTCAAAGCTTCCTTCCTAAAATACAGAATGAATGAATTGGAGAGGGATCACTCGTCTTTGGCTCCACAGTATCCTTCAGTGGTGCTCAACCACATATGTGTGTTTATAGAAGTGAATTTAACTGCATGTTATATGTGAACACATGAACAACAAATCCCACCATCCTAGCTGGATTTGCAGGGTGAGGATGCATTTTTCCCCAGGACATCTCCTCCTGTAATGAAAGGAAACCAATCTCCAACGCTACCGATCCTTTGGCATATCAGGAAGGCTTGAGGTTTACCCCAGCCTCATATCTCCCTACAGAAATCTACTCTCTTGGATGGAAACGTTTACATCCTGCAGATCTTTCTCCATGCATCCTTCCTGAATGACGTTTACCTGCAAAATAGCTGAGCATATCACCACATTTGACAAAGAATTGTCTCATCTGATTCCCTCCACCTGTGATTCCCTGGTCCTGTCTTCTGTAAATCCACAGCAAGACCACTGGGGCTGAAACATTCAGGGAAACCCTAAGAAGACCTCAAAAATGCTGTTTTTACGAGGACAGAGACATTTCCTGTTTCCTTCTTTTCTGTATCCCCTGAGCCTAGCACAGTGCCTGGTAAACAGGTGTTCTGTGAATATTTGTTAAATGAAAAAAAATCAATAAATCAAAGTGTTCACCCTAACTTTGTCCACTTCCTGCCTGCCAGTTACCAGTGGTTTAGGATTCCTTGTAACCAACAGTGCATTGGGAAGATGAAGAGAGAGAGATTACTGGGATCCTGACCGGTCCAGGTGTTGAAATGATGATTTTAGAACATCTTCTACTCAGTCATCACATGCATGGATCACTTTCCTGGACCCACCCCTCAAACATGCCTTAATTGGTGTTGCAGATGCCTGTGCGGACCAGCACCGGACACCCAGGTCCCCTCTGATCTCAGCTTCAAGCTCAGTGCAGGGGCTGAACACCCCTGGGAACAATGAAACTTGGGGACAGACCCCAATTTCTCCTGGCTGTTCCCGATTCCTGTCAGAGCAGACGTCTGCTGGGCAAAGGGGAAGATAGCTAAGGAAAAACAGCTTGACCAAGCAGGGTGGGTTGGATTCCGAAGAGTAGTAATAACAAGAGTACAGTTGATTAAACATAAACTTCCTTAGGCTAAGACTTGATACAGAGGTCAGAATGTGTGCCCTTAGCTGAATGCCTTACAGCTTAAGATAACATCTGTAATGCCAATGTTGAGTTATTTCTGCAGACCTCCTGCAACTATAAGACTGCTTTGAACCACACACACCCTGGACCCTAAGGATCCATGGAAAATATCAGTCAAGATGCCAGGAATAGTTGTGCTGACTTCACCCTGAACCAATCAGCTTCCACACGATTCCCAAGACCCCTACTCATGCTTCTATGATGGAAATTCTTGTGATTCTAAGCCATTGTGGAGTCTGGGATCTTAACGATCCTTTAGCTACCATGGGCTCCTTTGAATGGCTGTCCAAATAAAAGCTGATCTTTAACACTGCAGACTCTGGCATGAGAGATTTCTGAGTCATTTGGGCGTAATTCCTCTCGGTTCGGTAACAACAACCCTAAACCAGTGGGAAGGAGAAGGGGCTGAAAGCTCCAGCCTGCTGGCTTCACGTGGACAGCAGCGGGAGGCCTCCGTCTTCCTCTCAAAGATTCCAGTCCACGGGCTGCTGTTGTCCACCGCAGTGACCTTCTCTTGGCTTCCCCTTCCCCGTGTCACTTTCCCTACTCTCTCACTCCTGCCTCCTGGGACCACCCCCCAAATAAACTCCCTGCACCCAAGTTCTTGTCTTAGACTTTGTTTTCAGAGAACCCCAAACCAAGGCAAACAGTTTCACAAAACATCCCATTGTAGACATTTTTCTGCTCCAAATTCCTGTCTTGCAAACTTTTCAATTATCTATCCTTTTATTAAATGCTAGTCTTTTAAAATTTCTGCTTCTTGATAAATGGAAAAGAGCTTAGGCAAGTTCCTGGCCATCCCCAAGCCTCATTTCCTCATCTCCAGGAAAGTGGAAGCAATTGCACCTGTCCCCGCGGCTCCCTGTTTGGCTTACTGGGCAAGCTAACGTGTGGGACATGATTACAAAGGTACCAGATATGCCAAATTTAGGGTTGCAATTAAATCCTAAGGCCTGTCCTGCAGTTGCCTGATTTTTTAAAAAAGCCTATTTATCCTCCTTTCTTAAGAACTGAGCAATTTTTCCACTCCATTTATTAAAAGAAAGCGTTTCACATGCATATTTTTAGACTCTCCCCATTACTTCTCAGTGAGAAGCCATGTTCCCACTCTCTTTGCATTTCTTGGAAGGGCATGTGCGGTCTCTGCTTTGTGGGCCCGGAGCACCCACAGGGTAGGGCTCAAGACCTAGTCCAGCGTCACAGGCCCTGCACAATTCTGCCCCTGCTTTTCTTTTCAGCATCACCTGCCTTTCCCCACCTTATTTTTCCTCTCTCTAATACATGGTCCTCCAATAGATCCTCAAATACACGTGTCCTTCTGTGTCATTGCATGGACTGTCCCCTCTCCCTGGAGAGGCTGGCTAGCTCTTACCTTTCCCCCCCACCCCAGTCTGCCAAGTGAACTCTGGTCATCTTCTACATCCAGATGAAGGGAGAGTTTTCTTGCCTGACACCACCCCTTGTCATCAGAGAGAACTGATCAGTCTCTAAAACATGCCAGCCAAGTGCATTTGTATGTTTTCACGTGTGTTCCAACTGTGAGGCTAGAGTCTTTCCCATCTCAGAATCCCCAGTGCTGCGATGGGACCACAGCAGACACTCAATAAACGCTTTTAATACCAAAGCTTATCTTATGACAACCTGCACTTTAAAGGATTCTGCAGCATATTGCTTAGCGCAGGACACAAGATTTCCTTCCTGGAAGAAGATCCCATGTGGTTGTTGGAATGATTGGGTCCATTTCTGTTCAGGATGCCTTCCCATCTTAACTCTAAAGGATCTGGCCACGAGGCAGATACTTCCGTCTCTTCCAAGTCAAGGCTGAACTGGTACCTGATTGGCCAGAACCCAAGACGGTTGTTGGTCCTTGTGTCCCCACTGCTCTCTCTCCCTTCTGAGCTCCCTGCTCAGGTCTGAGCAGGCCTAGCACTTTGGGACAGGCAGGCCTCCACCTGGATTCTCTCTTCATGGCACAGGGCAGTAGGTAATTCTAAAATTTCTGGGTCCACAACTGCCGTTGGGCATGAGAAAGGGTTTGGTTGGTGACCAGAGAAGCCTTCGTAGGCTCAGCTCTTCATAAAGTGGCCTTGAGTCCTATTCCTCCACCATTCTTCCTTGCTTGGAGCCTCTTTGAGCCTCTAGGGAAGCAGTGGAGGTGATTGGGAGTGGTGGTCAGTGGACGGTTCTTTCCGAACCTGGGCATGTCCACACCTCTGGCCTTGCAACCATCAAGAGCACCCACATCCCATCTGGATTCTGCATGATCCCTGCTGCACTGATAGCATGTGAGTGCCCACACAACAGCACAGCCTGAGCTAGAGAGTGGATCTAACAACCAGGGCTGCAGGGGAAGGAAGCCCAGGAATTGGTAGTACCATGAAGAGAAACTCTGCTCTGAATCAAAAGATCCATGTACTTTTCTCCGAGGCTGTGAGCCGAGCAGACGTGTTTGGCTTGCCTCCTCCATACTAAAAGGGGTGAGGGCAGGTAAGAGCCTGGCACAGCTCCACCTGCATGGCCCTTACTAGTGGGGCAACTGAGTCAACCATCACCTTCTCCCACTCACCTACTCGTCTGCATAAGGGAGCTCGGTCTGCCTTCCCTGGGGGTTGCTGGGAGGAATAAATAAAATAATACATGTGCAAATCCTCTGTAAACTACAAGTGCCATGTAAGTGAAAAAAATTTTTTGTACCTGGTATTCTTAAAGAAAGAAAAAAAAATTGCAGGGGATAGCATTGATTTCCAGAAGGAGACTTTAATAAAGTAGAAGGGTCGCTGGCCAGCGGTGCTTGTCTGTGCCCACATGATGCAGACTGCTTGCTTTCCCAGCCTCCTTCAGAATCACCACAGGGACCCTGTGTGGGAGTTGTTGCTGTATCTTTTTGCAGGTCTAAGCCTGAACAAAATCAAGTCACTTGCTTGAAGTCACACAAGCAATGAGGGACAGACTCTGAACACAAATCCATTCCTCGCTCCTGCAGAAATAAACAAAGACCAGCCAAATGAGAACAAGCTACTTATCCAGAGCTTGTTTTAGCAAGGGAGTCAGCCACCATCACATGTTTTGGTAGAAACCCAAAGGCAGGCAGAGAGGTGGGACAGCCTTATAGTGGAAAAAAGGGAAGGCTTCGGGTATACCCGACCGGAAGCTGTCGGCACAGGGAAGCTGAAGATGGGCTAATTAGAAGTGGGGCCTCCTGTGTGATTAACTAAGGGAGAATATTTGGCTTTCTCTGGTTGGTCCTTAGTTGGAAACAGGGACAAATACTAGGGACGCTGTCGGTCATCATTCAAATCCCGACCCTTTTGGATGGACTGTTATACAGGCTGTTGCTTGGCTTCCTGGATTGCACTAGAGAGCAGTGGTCTGGCTTTCTGCAAGTCTGACTTATAAAAGCAGCCTGGCTTCCTGGGCCGGTTACTGTGGAAATATGGGTTGGTTTCCTGGGTTGGTTGCTGCAGATTGTGGGTCAGAATGGCCTTACCGTTATCCATTCGTATATTCAGTCTCTCACTCCCTCTATCACCTGACTCACAACCTACCCCTTTCACAAACAGGACATTTTTCTCTGTTAGCATTTTAAGAGAACACAGATCATATCATCCTTAATGAAGTAAGTGAGCAAACATGTATTCTTGGAAGCTCATTACCTTTCTGCTATCCAAAAGAATCATCTTGTAAAGTTCTTTGTTTATTGATCAAATAGAAGGTGGGAAGCAATGTCTGGAAATATCATGTTTATATTCTCTGTAAATGCAAAATTTTCCCAGGTCACTGATATGAATCTACCAGGCTGAAAGTTCCCACCCAAACATGTGACCATAGCAGCATCCAGAGCTCCAGCAAAGTCAGCATACTGAGACATTCCATTCTCACTTTATAATCCTTAACAACGGCTGCTGAGTCACGAGGTGATGCCCAGCAACAGCCTGAGAAACCTTAGAAATTGCAGGGGATTCGATGAGGATGTTTGTAAAGGGCTTCAGTGCATAATGGAACATCTGAAAACTGGAGCTGAAAATACCCCAGAAATGGAGGTTTTTTGTTTGTTTTGTTTTGTTTTAGTTACAGGTTAGCATTTTGGCTTCTGCTTTCTAAAGTTCTCAGGCAGAATAAATTAGATAAATATACGCAGAATTGTCCTGGGTTCAGTGTTGCTTATGGGTTGGAGGTGTTGGCTTTTGCATCAGAGAGAACTGAATCTGAGCCTGTGTCAGTTATGAAAATGTTCAGCTGCACATAACGTAAAACCCTCAGAAACTGAAGCCGAAATGAGATAGATTGAAAATGTCTAGGAGAAAACAGCTGGGGACTGATATGGTGGCCCTTTGGTTTCTCCAGGCTCTGCCATCCTCAATGCTTCGGTCCATTATTAAGGTCAGCATCAAAGACGGCTGCAGGAGCACCAGCCTTCACGTTTCTGTTCCAGGCTGACAGAAGGAGAAAGAAGAAAACACTAGAAGGCACGCCCTCTCTGTTAGGGGCCTTCCTGGAATTCTCACTTATATTTCATTGTCCAGAACTTATAAACATGGCACCACCCCTATCCAGAAGGACAATTCAGAAATGTGGCCTTCTCCCTGTCCATATTTGTATATAGAGAAAAACCAAACTTTTTTCCTGCTAGACTCTCAACACTCAATACAGAACGCTTCCATGAACAGACACGTGGGGGTTATTCCCCACGCTAAGTAATTTGGCGACACCAGCTGGGTTTCCTACAATTTATCTCAATTTTCACACTCCCTACCTGAAGACAGCTTCAGTCCCACATGACTGCCCGGACTGCAGACACCAGTCTCAGTAGTAGGTTACCCACAACTTCTGTCCAACTTGGCTACAAACTGGATGTTTCCACCACCCCCATCTTGGTTTCGATTAACTTGCTAGAGTGGTTCACAGAACTCAGGGAAACACTAAATTATGTTTATTATATTAATAAAGGAGATGGTAAAGGATACAGATGAACAGCCAGATGAAGAGATACATAGGACGAGGTCCGGAAGGGTCTTGAGTGTAGGAGTTTCTGTCCCCGTGGAGTTGGGGTGTGCCACCTTCCTGGCATGTGGATGTGTTCACCAACCCAGCAGCTCTCTGAAGCACGTCTTTTAGGGATTTTTAAGGAGGCTTCATCACACAGGCATGATTGATTATTAACTCGATCTCTAGCTCCTACCCGCTTCCAGGAGGATGGGGCAATGGGCTGGAAGTTCCAAGCTTCTAATCACGGCTTGGTCTTCCTGGTGACCAGCCCCTATTCAGGAACCTACCAAGAGTAGCCTCATTAGAACAAAAGATGCTCCTATCATTCAGGAAGTTCCAAGCGATTAGGAGCTCTGTTTCAGGAACCAGGGCAGAGACCAAGTATTAGAACAAAAGATGCTCCTATAGCTTAGGAATTCCAGAGGTTTTAGGAGCTCTGTGCCAGGGCCCCGGGACAGAGACCAAATACACGTTTCTTTTTATAAATCACAATATCACAATATTGCCCCCCTGAATACACACAGGATCCTGCCATTAAAGATGTGGAAATATTAGGTGGAACCATAAGTTGGGTTTCCCAGAAGTAGCCCCTGGGATGAGGATTTGTGTGAATAGGATTTATTGGGAAGTGAGTCCAAGAAGACCTGGTAGGGGAGTGGAAACCTTGGATCAGGAAAGGAAGAGGCTGAGCAAGAACGTGATGTCAAGCAAAGTCCCACTGGGAGTGCTGGGGGGTATAGGGTCCGATTCAGAGGTGTCCTGATCCAGGAGCCAGGGAGTTGACGCACCCGCATGCTCACACCCCTCCCACCGTGAGGGGATGCTCCTGGGCATGTCCCCATCACTGTGGCTTTCCCAGCACAGGCAGAGCAAGCCCCAGAGCCCAAGGGCGGCCCTGTAACCAGAGAGCCCAATGCTGGCCGCTGGCAGCAAGCGCTTACCTCTCAACAGCCTCCTGCTCATCCAGTTGTCTGTTCTGAACTCAAAGCAAGCAAGGACTTTGTGCTTAGTAGGAAGGGCAACAGTTCTTTGATATTTGCACCTGTGACTTTTTGTAAGAAGCGTCCGTAATGGTAGAATTGAAGCTATAATCTGTCTATGGGAGCACACGTCTTGGTGTCTGTAATGTCTTGGTGACCTTTACCTTTCAGGTGTATTTAATGTGTTCCTATGTCCAGAGGGTACTGATAAATTAAAAAGTTTCTTAAAGGAACTATACTCTGGTGTACAAACATCTATAGAAATTAAACTTTCCTAAAATTATGAGAAAATATAGACATTAACCTCCTAATACTCTAAATGGGTCAGCCAAAGCTAACTTGTATCTTTGCAATCCATATAATTAAGGTAAATCTTTGGTAAATTAGACTAGTTTAATAATTTCAGTTTAATAAAAACAGCTATATCTTCTCTAATTAATGCTCCATATAATATGAGCTATATTTTATTCCTCTAGGTATGCTTTTCCTAAACTTATTCAGGGTTTAGTGATCAAATAAATCAACATCATTCTCGGTAAATGTTTAAGGCTACAAAAAAATGTAAATATGTGTTTGACTAAATTGAATCATTATTCTGAGAAACTCTGTATTTCAACAGTAATTATGTTTTGTAGCTTGAAGATAATTTCCAAGATCTTTAAGTAATTTAAACCTTTGTTTTTAAATTACATTATTTGATGGATAATCACTGGGTGTCTAGATCATTCCTAAATAGGACGAATACTGAAACATTGATTATTAAGCATAATTTTGAATTTATAAGCATTTACTTTTTGTTTTTTATATGCCTTGAGCCATATTAATAAGCGTGTATATTTTTTATGCCTTTAGAGGTTCTGTAAGAACTAGGCTATAGAAAATTGTTTAGTGAATCAATGAGCTCTGTTAGTTTGCTAAAATGCTGGTGTGTGATAGCAGTTCTCAGTTAACCACCCTGCAGTTTCCTCTGTGAAAGAGAAGTTATTTACTTTGGTTAAGATCAGAAGAGACTATCCTAGAAGCAATAGTGATAGAGAAATTCAACAGTGTATGTGTTTCTATTTTTCAAGGAAAACAGTAGTTTTGTCCAAAAGCAATGTTTCTGTTTTTTTGGCCTCCAGATACCTTTACATTCTAAAACTTATGGAGGACCCCAAAGAGCTTTAGGTTTTTTAGGATTATATAATTATCAATGTTTTCTGTATTGGAAATGAGAATTTTTCAATGCTTATTTACAGATGCATTTGAAGAGAACGACCAATGCACTGCATGTTAATAACATCTTCTCATTACTAAATTAGTCCTGGCCTCGTGTAGACCCCTGAGGTCTGTCCTTATGTAATGAGTCAGTTTATTCCAGAACATGAAAGAGCTAATGAAGGAAAAACTTGGAAAGTAAACTTTATCTGCCTTGGTTTTTAATACCCGAATTCAGAAGCTCTGAGTCTTCCTACATTGTAAGGTTATTCACACAGGTTCAGCAGGAATCTGTCCTCCTTTGAGCCAGGATGTAATTGGAGAAATTGGTTATGCAACCAAGGTCTTGCCTAGAATGTAATATTTACAAATGATGCTTATTTAATCAGGTATGACCATGTTTGTTTGTTTTTTTTTTAAAAAACAGCTTTATTGAAATATAATCTATAGCATACAATTCACCCACTTAAAGTGTACAATTCCATGGTTTTTCAGTGTTATACAACCATCACCATTTTGAATATTTATCCCTAAAAGAAACCCTTCATCCCCACCCCCAATCTCCCTATCACCCCAGCCTAGGCAACCACTAACCTTTCTGTCTCTATGAATTTTCCCATTCTGGAGAGTTCATATAAATGGAACCATACAATATGTGGTCTTTTGTGGCTAACTTCTTTAACACAGCATAACGTTTTCAAGGCTCATTCATGTGTAGCATGTGTCAGTACATCATTCCTTTTCATTGCCAAATAACATTCTATATATCCAAAATGTGGACATACCACATATTGTTTATCCATTCACCATGATGAACATTTGGGTTGTTTCCATTTCTTGGCTCTTATGAATATTGCTGCTGTAAACATTCAGGCACAAGTTTTGTGTCGACATGTTTTCATTTCTCTTGGGTATATACCTAGGAGTAGAATTGCTGGATCATATGGTAACTCCATGATTAACATTTTAAGAAACTGCCAGTCTGTTTTCTAAAGTGGCTGAAGTCTTCTCTGGCGATTGCCCATTTTTGTTTCTCGATCACTCCAATGCGGAAGGTCCCAAGCATTTTAAGTATATTACATTGCATTGAATCCTCACGACAACCCTAAGGGGCAGAGATGACTACACGTATTTCAGAGATGGGGAAACAAGTCCCTGAGAGATTAGGGAGCTTGCTCAAAGTTGCTCAGATGGGAAGAGGTGGCACCAGGATCAAGGTTAACCCACTCACCCCCAAAGCTCCTTCCTCTCCCTCCAGATCCCACTGTCCCTGGGGAGGTGCTGTCACAGGTGGGCTTTGTCCTTCCTCCAAAGGCCTGGGGCCACTATGGAAACTCTCTGTGGGGTTCAAGATCTCCAGCTCTTTCTCCCACCCCAGCCTCTGTGCTCTGTGTTTTACATGAATTTGCAGAAGGCACAGAACTGGATCCTGATGCTGTGGAGTCTCTGGACTTCCTGGAGCTGGAAAGGGATGACACATGAAGGACCGTGGTACTGTTGTCTCCCTCAGCCCAAGTGGGGAGCCTGACAGCTTGTGCTCATGCTGGGGAGGATGAGGAGTGAGGCAGGGTCAGACAGGAGGAGTTTCTGTGAAACCTCACTGAAAGCTGGCCCTGTGCAGCAGGTGTTCTCCATGCCGGGAAATCTGCTTGCTTGGCTCTTGGGCTCAGCAAATGCAGGTTTCAAGAGCAAATTAAGGAGTAGATCAAGATGGTAGCTTCCATCGTGGTGATTAAAAGAAATCAAAAAAATCAAAGTAGATGATCTGACTATACTTCTCTATGCATACCCTAAGTCTCAGTTTCCTCATCTGAAAACTGGGAATGATAATAATATTTACCTCTAAATGCAGTTGTGAGGATTAAAAGAGCTATTGCACAGTGCTGGCAACACAGTTCCTGCAAACAAAAAAAATTAGCTGCTGCCCTGCATCTGAGTGCTTATAATGTGCCAGTTGCCTGTCCAAATACTTTTCATTGGAGTCTCATGACAGATGTGTGAGGTAGGCCCTGTTGCTGTGCCCATTTCACAGATGAGTAAAGTGAGATTCCTAAAGATTACACAATTTACCTGAGGCAGTGCAGGAGTAAGCAGCAGGGCTGGATGTGAACCCAGATCTCCTGGCACAAAGGACGAGGCTCTCAAACACTTCACTTTACTGAATGTTATTCTGAAGGACTCAGGGGTAAGTGAGGCCGATGGACTCACCATGATGCAGTGACATTTCAGTCTTGCTCCGGAGAGGCTGGGAGGAGGCTCCAGAAAGTGGACTCCCCACGGATGCTGACGAATGGATGGGGCGTGTACAGAGTGCACTGACCAAGGCCCTGATGATGTTGAACGGAGCCACTGTCCCCTCCCTCTGCCAGGCTGGCTCTCACAATAGGTTAGATAACAAGAAATGCTGGTGCAGTGCTGACCCCTGAAGCTCAGGAAGCCCACCAGGCTGCAGAGGGTGCAGAAGCTACACCTCCGATATGCGTCACCAACCAAAGATCAAAACGGGGCCAGGCATCAGGACACCACTGGCTGTTAGGTTGTCTTGTCATGGAAATGGTCTCGGCAAGGAAGCGTCAGACACTTGGAGAGTTGGAGAGTTAGAAATTTATTGCACCAGCTGGTCCAGATGAGCTAGTGCTCCAAAATTCTGGACCCCCAACCCAGCTTTTACAGGGCCTTTTATAGGCAGACTCTTTTAAGATTTGGTTTCTCAACATACATCTCAAGCAGGCAGCTGCCGGTTTCAGCTTCTCAGAATTCACATGGCCTAAGCAGATATGCAGGCCAGCTTACAGAAGCGAGGAATGCAAGCACTTGATTAATAGCTAGACTGCCTTCAGGGGGCCTTGTAGACAAGCATATTTAGTTACATCATTACACAGGCTAGGCAACTTTTTAATTTTGGGTTTTTCCAACAGTATCAAGCTGAAGAGAGCGATGATGGCAAAAAGCATCCAGGATCAGGCCTGATGACCTCCTTCAGACTCCATTACCTATTTAATTAGCTCCTCACTAACAGTTTCCCCAGACGAGCTTGTCCCCTGATTTTGGACATGCACCTGTGCCTCCCAATGCCTCCGTCACTGCCTGGGAGTGTGAACTGCTCCTGAGAAAGTCAGGCTGGCAGGCCAGAGGCACAGACCCCAGGCCCACCCCAGGGCCTAATTCCAGCTTTCCAGTGAGCAATGGACAGAGCATGGCCCTGAGAGTCCCACCTCTGCCACGAACTGAAGCACAATTTTGGACACTTCTTGCCCCTCCCTGGGCCCCAGTTTTCCTATCTCTAAACCCAGGGGGATGGGTTTGGGAATGGAAACGCCATGCATTCCTGCTGTCACCCCCTCCTCACACCCAGAGCAGACATAGCTAATCAGTTGCAGCATTCTTTCCTACTGAGCCAGGACGCTGCTTCAGAATCCTTCTTAACACCAAGCTCTAAGCAACTACTACTAAGTCAGAGTTAGCCTGCAAACGGATACCTGGTTGCCGTCCTTGGAGTCAGTGATCTCAGGGGTGTGCCTTAGCCTTAGAGACCTGCCATTCTCCTCTGTACACACCAGAAGGTACTGAAAAATTCATTACCCCATGTGTTCCAGCTCTCTGGTTTCTTTTTCCAAATTTTCCCTAGACTCCCTGTGCCTTGGCTGGAAACTTGGGACTGTTTTATGTGGTGGGCAATAGACAGGAGGAAGAACAGCTACCATGGTACAGGAGAGGTTGCCCTGGTACCCAGAGCTCAGCTGTAGACTCGGCCTGCTGTGAAACAGTTTCTGTAGCTTTCTGGCCAGTCTTGCTGGGCTGTGGCATTGTGGGTGGCAGCTACCCTCACCACTGGGACTACCCCCCCCCAGGTATGAATATCCTAATACAAAGTGGTATGAAAATTTGAGGTTCTTCAGGCAGAGTGGTGGCTAACAGAGTCAATTCTGGACCTGTAAAACTGGGACACTTTTCTGGCCCTGCAACTCAAAATACCATTGAAATACAGCATCATCTACACTATATCATGACTCTATACATTAACAACGTGCTAGAGTTTTCAAGTTGTTTGTAATGTCATTATACAAAGACTGAATAAATCCTGGGGTTTCCTGTTAAAGACCGTGCCCCATAACTTACAGAAAATGAGCTGTGATCGCTGAAGAATCCTGATTTGAGCTTCTGTACAGCACAGCTCCTTCAATGCCCTTCAACATAAAACAGAGTGGGATTAAGAAGGGTAATGCCATTGTGACCCACCCGGGATTTGAGTAGGAGAATAAAGATAATAAATAAACGGCGGATTCTCTGCTGGGAGAGGCATTGCACTAGTTTATTTTGTCCTACAGAAAAACATCCAAAACGAAATAGTCTATCAAGCTTTTGGACATGTCTCTAGTCAAGTGTAAGGCTTCACCTTAAGTGAAGAGTCTTGAACAGACATTAAAAAGACATTAAATAAATTCAAATTGTATAGATTTTCAATTCCAGAAGTCAATTTCCTTAAGGAAACAAGCAAGGTACCACGGAGCATGAGATGAGTTCAGTGCCACGTGTTTATTGAGCATCTGCTGTGAGCAGGGAGCAGTAGCCCTCTGGGGGCCAGTACTAAGGAGAACCCCGTTCCTGCCCTTGGGGAGTTTCCAGGTCAACCGCAGAGAGAAGCTGAGATAAGACAACTCTGAGAGGCCCTAAGGCTGTGCAGATTTGTTGAAAGCCATAAGAAATCACAGTGGTCCTGAGGGAGGGAAGGCTTCCTGGAGGAGGTGGCATTTGAGACAGGCCTGGAGAGAGAAGCAGGAAGGTTTTCAGCTGTGGGGAGAGAGAGCATATGCGGAGGCCCACGCCGAGCCCCTAGGCAAGATCTAGGAGGGTGACTCTGGCTGAAAAGCTGGTGAGAAGGCAAGTGGGAGAGAGGTTCCAGGTCTAGGCTTGAAGGCCCAGTGAGGAGCCACTGTGTTACGGAGGAACCAAGTAGAGATGCGACCACCATCATAGAGCTTTAGGAAGCCAGATGTCAGCTCTCTGCCAGGAGTCAGCAGACACCACGGCAATCCTGACCTGTAGAGTCTATCAGTCCAAGGGCTTCACTTTGCAGGCATGGATGAGAGACTAGAGAGACCACCTGACCTGGGGCCACACACCAACAGGTAGTGCCAGGCCTGGAACGCAGCACCCCCTGCCTGCGAGCCAAAGCGCCCGTTAATGGGCTAAGCCTGATGACCGGCTCTGCAGAGAGGGCCAAGAATTGAGTGAAGGCAGCAGACCGTGTACAGCTGCCCTGCAAGTTACACAGCTAAATCTGGCAATGAGACCGAGTCACCTTGGCATCAAGTGCCAGGATCTGGCTTCCAGGTCAGGCACGGGAGGGGCCTGACAAATCCACAATCCCCTGAGCAAACGTGGAATTATGAACCCTTCTGAACTACAGAGGTGGTTTATAATTTTAAATGCTTTATAGCACCACCTACCATATCTAAAGCTGCAAGGGTAAGATTTTTCTACGATGGGCTTAGTTGAGAGCTATGCGGCCTAATACATAGCTCCCAGCCAAATGTGGCTATTAAAAGTTAAATTTAAATTTAAATTATATAATATTAGAAATTCTGTTTCCAAGTTGCATTAGCCACAATTCAAGTGCTCAACAGCTGCACGTGGCTAGTGGCTACTGCATGAGGTAACAAAGAAGAGAACATTCCATCATCATGGAAAGTTCCATCCACAACACTGGTTTCATAGCAGGAGTCAACTATGTCCCAGTCTGCAGGCCAAATCCAGACACCCCCCATTTTTGTAAATAAGATTTTACTGGAATATAGTCATGCCCGTCCACTTATGTATTGTGTATGTCTGCTTTTGTCCAATAATAGCAGATCTGGATACTTATGACAGAGACTGTACGGCTTGCAAAGCCTAAAATATTTAATATCTGACTTTTATAAGAAATGTTTGCTGATCCCTGGTGTAGACTATCTAAAAGTTGCATAAAGATCTCTCTAAAGATGCTCACCGGCATCTGCAGGAGCCACTAGTGGGTCCCAAGCATGATTCTTCCGAGAAGAGGCAGGGATCAGAGAACTGTCAGCATCAGTGCGAGACTAACGGGGGTGCAGGATCCCCACTCCGAAGCAGGCACCTTCTCCAGGGTTACTGACCTTAGAGTCAGTGGGACGTGGCATTGGGTGGCTGCGAGTCTACCCAGAAAAACCACACACCAGGAGGATCTTACCACTTGCTTTCTTTATTTTTTTCATTCTTCCCAGGTCCATGAGGCAGCAACGTTAATAAAATGTGAGACACAGCTGTTCTCTTGCATGGTAATTCAATAACCCTTCCCAAACCGATGCTCCACAGATAACCCTAAGAGTTTTTCATCAAATTGAGCCTGATTTGGAAGATCTGGTGTTCCACACATCAAAAATAACTCCCATACTGATGTTGGGCCAACTTAGGAATGCTCATTCCATGAGTAGGGTAGTCCCTGGAGAAGAGAGCGTTACAGGCTGGCCTTTTACCGGCTCTTCTTAAGTCCCAACAAGCCAAAGGAAAGACACAGGCTAATGTACCTGAACCCTCAGAAAGGCTGGCACCTCAGCTCTCCCCACCTGGGGAGCCCTTAGGGCTACTGGACCAGCAGAGAGTTTAGGGGGGTCTCTGAGGACCAGGTACCATCCGGCAAGCCCCAATGACACCTGCTGAATGATCTCAGCTGTTCTCCCCTCTCATGAACACGGTCCTCTGTGGACAATGGAAACTAACCTGATTGAAGAGGCTGCTGATGCCCACTTGGTATGTCTCTATTGTCAACCAAATGCAGAATTTATTTGTAGCAGCTCAGAATGTCCGGGGGTGGGGCAGAGAGGGCAGATTCTGCTAGGATCATCTCCAATGCTAATATTTGGGGCAGCAGGGCTCCGAAGCTGCAATTTTAGCTGTGCAAATCGCAAGTGCACATGAAACTCTTGCTGTCACACAAACGAGAGCATCCGCTTCCCTTCCCGTGCAGCCTGGAGCCCCTGAACGGGCGAGCCCTTCCCTCTCTCAGGTTCCCTCCCAGGTTGACTTCCTAAATTCTCTCACTTCCATCAGCCTTTCTCTGCTGCTCTGCACAAGTTACTTGGATAAATGGAAACAAAGAAAAGAAAACACCCTAAACCTCCAGCACTCCCCTTCAGGACCAGCCTTGCAGTGCACACACCCAGACGCTTCTTGAATTACAGAGAAAACAACAGTGAGCGAGTCCGCTATGGAGCTACTACCAGGGCTGGTTTAATTTGCATGGGCCCAGGACATGTCTCAAGTGTCTGGGAGGGTCACCCGCGCTGTCGTCTCTTCCGCCCCCGCAGCCGCCTGGCTGGCAGGCTGACTGGCTGCTTCCCAAACTTCTCCATGATCTCTCTGATCCTGGCCAGGTTGGTTTTGCTGAGCGTGAAATCACACCGTGTGGCCCCCATGTCATAGCCAACCATACAGTTCTTGGTGGACGTGGTGAAGCCGTCTGCCTTCGCTGTAACCACATATTCTCCAGGGTTCAGGAGGCGCCAGTAATCGCCGTCGCTGGCTGTGAAAAGAAAACCAGGGGGAGCTCAGAGCAGCTCTTCTGTAACACATACACCATCAGCCCTACACAAGACCAGCAGCGTGGAATTTGAGCTCCTGCAGCACAAATTCTTAATGCATTTTGGAAGCCAAGATGTTTTTCTCTTTGGAAGCTGCCTTAATGGTCTTAACAGGAAGGGGTTTGGGGTGTAGGCTCCCCTCAGTGTTACTACACATGAGCCAAGATGGAGAAACGATCACTAACACTCCTTCCTCTGTGACAATACCAGCCATTCATTATGAACTTGAACTTCCAAATGGTATGCCCTCTCCACAAAGCACCATCTGAAAAGCCATCAGCATATGGCTTGCTAGCTTCTCTCAGCATGGCTATAGAAGAAGAATAGTAATTTTTAAAAGGGGTGGGGTTCTTCACTTCCAAAAAGATGAGGGCCAGTGACATGGGAGGAGGTCCTGGCACCTGCAGTTCATTCCATGACTGGGCCGAGAGAGACTCGGAGCTGCAGGAACATTTACACACAGAAGCTGCAGGCGGAGAGGGCCTTGATGCTACTGCTGAGGTGGGACCCCTGCCCCCAGTTATAACACTGATCAATGACCCCATAAACACCTAATGTGGCTGGCTCCCTGCTGCATACAGACGGGTTCTAGCCTGAGGTCACTCCTTTCAGGAAGCCAACAACCTGGTGAGACCACTTAGATGCCCGGTGCATTTGAGGCTATGGGACAGAAGAGCAGCCACTAGAGACCCTCAGGGAGAACACGGTGTGTAAGAACCAGGCCTGCAATGACACATTGAATCTTCCAGGATGTGGGCTGAATGATTAGTTCCTTTTCTACATGAGCAATTTAATGCCCAGAGGTGAGCTGTCCTGTGCGAGGTCACATGGGTGGTAATTAGCAGGTCTCTCTTGTGACAGTCTAAATGTCCTGCCCAGTCTAAAGCTTTGGTACCAGGTAATGAAGAGAAAAGGCTGGATTTGATCAAATGCAAAGTAGACCTTGGGCAAGGTTTACTTGTCTAAACAAGTCCTGAAGTCTTGTAAAGGATGGAAGGAAACCGTGTGTGTGTGTGTGTGTGTGTGTGTGTGTGTGTGTGTGTGTGTGTGTGTGTGTAAATATACATCTCCCACACAGACACACATAGCACTTTGTTTACTTGTCTAAACAAGTCCTGAAGTCTTGTAAAGGATGGAAGGAAACCGTGTGTGTGTGTGTGTGTGTGTGTGTGTGTGTGTGTGTGTGTGTGTGTGTGTGTAAATATACATCTCCCACACAGACACACATAGCACTTTGAAGCTTTGTGTTTGAATTCCCATTGCAATCTCGATCATCTGAGACACCTGCACAAGGCAGTGACTCACGGCAGCACACCATGTGATGACAGATGGAATGTGGGGGCAGCTGCTTGCCACACGTCCCTACGGTCTGCTAGGTGGTGACCAGGACCCCAGGGACATGGAGGTAGGTGGCTCCCCGGTGCTGCTCTGCGCCATGCCCTGTGTCTTCCTTCAGTGAAAATGCAAGCTTTTCCACTAGATGAAATTCCACCGCGTGGCTTTCCAGAAGGCAAGTGGCACATCAAGGAACCTCACCACGCAATCGGATGGCCTGAGCTTCAAAACACAGTTCAACCTGTGAGACGTCTCCAGGCAAACCCGAGCATGCCACCTCCTCCACATGGGCCACCTGTCCCCTTACCTTTCCCTTCCACCAGGCCACGCATCCCCAAGAGCATCAACTGCCTCCTTGCCCAGTCTCGGCCCTTGGGCTAAGCTGCAGGCTCCTTAAGAGCCTGTGTCCTACTCTTCAGCACTTAACCGTGTGCTTCACATAATGACGTCCCCAGTTGAATACCGAAGAGTACTCACGCACTTGAATTCTGGCTCAGCTGAAGAGAAATGAGCGAGCAGAAAACCAAATGCTTCATTAGCACGAGAAGTTGCGCATATTAAGTGTCAACTACTGTGGGTGCTCAGAGGCCCAGTTAAGGCCAGGAGCCCCCTCCTGCCAAAGGCCATTCTGATCTGCTCGAGGATCCTGGAGGCGAGACCTCTCAGTAACGGTCCCTGCCTCGATGGCACTTTGAGGTCAGTTTGAAACACCCCAGGGAATGGGCAGCCCTGCTTCTCACCAAGGGAGGTGCTCAGGGAGCTGAAAAGGAGTGAAAATAACCTGTAATTAATGAATGGTTACCAGCACCACCAGTTCAAACTTTTGTTTGTAATCCACCTTTGTGATTCCCCTTCTCCCCTCAAAAGCCAGAAGACGCCTCCCTGCCCGCTTCCCAATCCACCCTCCATGCTGTGGCTGGTCTCCTTACGTAGGTCACGGTGCTCACTCCTTAAAGCTGCCCTTGGAGCTGGTTCCCAAGGCAATGAAATCCTAAGTCCCAGCATGGCCTGAGCCTATGTAGCCCTGGTTCCTGCCCTCCCTTCCCATCCCACAACCCTGTGTTCCAGCCACTCCGAGCAACACCTGGTGACTCTCTGAACAGGACACACACACCTCACTCCTCTGGGCCTCTGTCTGTGCTGTTCCCGCTGCTATTCCCAGCTGCTATGCTGGGTCAACTCCTTTCAGTCCTGTGTAAACTCAGGCCTTAAGACTCTACTTAAATGCCTAGACTTTGTTTTTTAATAATGAAACCTACTTTTTGTAATTTAAAAGCGATTTGTTCTGTCCCCATGCCCCTTAAACCCTCAAAGAAAATCTGGATATGACTCACTCGTTTTTGAGGAGAAATGGACAAGCAGATGGAGACGATGTTCCTGTGTGCCTGAGGGAGTCACCCATATGGATAAGGGCTGAGTGCTCAGAGCAAAACCCAAACTCAGGCCTGCTGACCCCTCCCACATCAGTGCATACCACTGTCCCTGGCCCCCCACTCTCTAGCCACACACAGCTTCTTTGTGCATCTTGACTCTGGACTCTGAACCTTTGTAATTACTGTTCCCTCCAACTGGAATGCTATTCCCTGCTCTTCAAAAGGCCAGCTTATGCTCATCCCCTTAGGGAGGGACCCTTCCTTGGCTTTCCTATCTGTTTCTGTATATTGCCTAGTTTCTTTCTTTCTTGGCGCTGATCGTAGTCTGTAATGAACTTTTTTTATTTTCCTTTAAAACTATTTATAGGTCTCTTCCACTAGAACATGTACTCTTGGAGACCAGGGGCCATCCTTACTTAGCACACTGCAGTATTTCTTATCTGGTGCACAGTAGGTGCTCAATGAGATATGCTGAAAGAATGAATGAAACGATCAGGAATGTATTGAGGTTCACAGAATCAGGGTGAGGGGTGTTAGCTCTGTAATCTGGAAGCTTCTACTTCTGAAACACAGATCCGCCTGATTCTCTCATCTGCCTGGCAGGGCTCCTCCTCCCCAGAAGGGCTGGGCTGCGCTTTCCCCACATTAACCCCGAGACTCTCATCACCTCTGCTTCTAGCCTTGGCCACCCGGAAGGCCTAGAATCACTCGCTTTATGAAATGCAGGGTACACTGTCAGGTTACCGTCCCACTGAGCGATCAGGTCTATGTTCCAGGGAGAGCATTTCTTGGAGCCGCAATGGGAGTTTGACACAGAGGATGACGCTTGGCATTTGTGGACAGAAGGGGCAACCTAGGCCCAAAGAATGGCCATCTCTTAGCAGGTCACGTTAGCAGCCACCAGACAAAGGACAGTCATGTGGAATTCTGAGCCAGGTGTTCAGCCAACATATTTACATGCATCTAAAAAGCATGCTTACTAGCTTTCCCCCCTGTGGAATTCCATTTAATACTTCTGTTTATTTTATGCAAAATCCATCCCAAAATAAAGCTTGTCAGATCATATAAGGCTGAGACAGAAACCAAAGAAATTGAGAGCTTTTGTGGAGCACTAAAAGACACTGAAACAAAAATAAATAAAGAGCCATGTGTCAAGTATGGGATTCTCCAGTCACCAGCACATGCTGGGGAATTATTTATAAGGGAAAAGTCAAGGGAAAGCGATGGGTTCCCATTAGCTCAGCAAAACCGCCTCCTTGATTACAGGGGCTTGAAATTCAGAGCCCATTTGGCAAAGTATTTGCACATGGGCTTATGGGGCCCCAGGGCCTTTTTCTCTCCCACTCAGTTTAAAACCCTCATTCTTTCTCTTACTGCGTGCAAGGCACTAAATAGTCCAAGGAATGTTCCAGGCTCTTTTATGAGTCTCTCTTTTAAAGGAGCTCATAAGCAGTATTTAAAATGCAAGGCCTGTGCTGAACCAGATCAAATAGCCTATCTCTCATTCACAATGATCGCCAGCATCCCACGTGGTCTCTGGCATATTATCAGCATACAATCCACATCTATTGAATTAATGAATGAATACATGAGTAAACGAATAAACAAATGGATAAATGGAAGCTACCGTGTACAAAATTCCACGCTATACAGTGTGAAACCTCATGGTTAATTGCTATAAGATCAAGGACAAATGGAAGGAATGTTTAGAGAATACTATCTAGTGAAGAAATCAGTAACTAGATGGAAAGAATGCAACTTATGGCATTAAAATAGCCTATTATTTTGTGGCATTTAAGGCACATTCCAACCAACTGGCCTTGTATGCCAGGACTGTCGGTAGGCAGCCTGGCACTGAACACCTGAGCCAGGTGTGAATCCCAGCCTCACCTCATCCTAATGTCCCAGAGTCTCCATATTCTCGCATGTCTAGTGGGATAATCTGCTGGGAGAATAGGATCTGTTAAAGCACATGAACAGTTTGCAGAGAAGGGGCCTCTCCATCCCATAAGGAGAAACTGCATGGGGATAAAGGAAGGAGCACTGGATCTGGAGTCTCAAGCACTCAGCTCAAATCACAGCTCTACCATTCCCTGTGTAATCCTGCAAATACCATGTAATGTCCATTCGTTGGTTCATTCAATAAATATTTGTTGAGCACCCACTGCTTGTAAGTGGCCAGGCAGTGTGCTTGAAATACACCAATGAGCAAAACAGTCAAGACTCTGCCCGCGCAGCAGGAGGTGGGCATACACAGAGAGTAGCACAATGAACACTGGCCTGTTCCATACACGAGAAAAGGATGACATCAGGACAGGTCAGAGGAATCAACCGGGCAGGTGCATAGTTAAACAGGGTGGCCGGGGTTGGTCGCATTGAGACAGTGACATCTGAGCAAGACCTGAAGGGGACAAGGAAGGATCTAAAGGACTCCTGGGGGGGAAGAGGGTTTAGGTGGGAGGAGGAGCTACAGTGACAAGCCCAACGTGTGGCTGTCAGTCCACAGGGACAGTGGGGAGCCAGGTGGCACAAAGCAGTCATGCCTGTTTGCCTAGGAAAGGGCGCATTCCTGGGACACAAGATTTCCAGTTTTAAGCTGAGCATCCCAGGTGGTGACAGTCCTGGGCCACAAAGGGAAAAGCTGAACTTGATAGAGTACCTTGGTTTTCCTATTCTCTAATCTGCAGGCTATCTTCCAGCCAAGCTGGGAGTCGGAGTCCTGAGTGCAAACCCTGCTCACCTCCTAAGTCTTCAGTGGGTCAGCTAACCTCATGAGCTTCTGTCTTTCACCTGAATAAGGGAGAAAGAACGGCCTGCCTCCCTCAAAGGGTTAAAGTAAAAACAAGAATGAGAGAAAAACATGTATAAACATTTTCTGGGAACAGATCATGTGAGAAACAGCACCACGTTCCTGCTGTTGCTGAGTGACTCGCAGGCTGCAGGACAATCTTCTACTGTCCTAAGGCGGTGCAGCCACGTTGTAAGAGCACTTAAAAATGTGAGGCTATTTTGGTAGTTTAGGAACTGGAAACCAAGTTCGGTTTATAAGACCCCAGGCCTAGAATTTCTTTGCTTCTGTAGCAGAGAGAGTTGGAATAAGATTTCAGCCCTGCCTTTTAGAGATCATCTTCTGACCCTCAGATTATCTAAGATTCTAGAATTTTCTACCCTCTGTGCAAATGGAAATCATGTGTGCCAATTCCAACTAGTTACCACCACCTGCCACTCGTCCCTCCCAAGAGGCAGGAGCTGGGTCTTCCTGCTGCATTTCTTCAGAGCCTCATTTCCTCAGCTAAGGAGAGCATCGAGAAAATGGGATTGTTGTAAGGAATAACTGAGTTAATACGTGTAAAGATATTAAGAGTGTCTGGCATATAGGAGACACCAAAAACACTGTGAGAGCTTTATACTTTTATTATTATCTTATTCTTTACATTACAGACACTTGAGTCTTCCGAAAACATCATGTTCAGTGGTTTCCTGTGGCTTAATGGAAAAACTCCATCCCACCTGTACAGGCATCAAGGCCCCATCCTGACTCACCACTCCAGCCACCCAGTCATTGCTGTCCCCTTGGAACTCTCCTCTGCAGCCCTGCAGCGCTCCTCCATGGGTGCACGGCCCCCAGCCTGCAGCTGCTGCTCTGGGGAGCAGCCTGCCTGCCCTCCGTCTCTGGCCCCTCAGTGCTCCTGGCTCAGGCCACATTCTGCCTGATCTGGGACTAAGCTGCCTGCACATGTAACAATCCCAGAGAGAGAGAGAGCTGCTTCCTCTGCTCCTCAGAAACTTCCACCGAACCTGGAAGTCAGCTGGCCGCTTGTGCCTGTTCGAGGGAAGGGACAGAGAGAAGCCAGAAAGCACAGGCTGAAAAGCTCACTTTTAAAGGTCTCTTGAAAAATGGAAAATTAGAGGAAGGAGATGCTAAGTCAGCTCTGAGTAAAAAGTTTCTGACGCTCAACTCATGACTGTAACCCTAGTAAAACACTTTAAGAAAATGGGTATTTCTTACCGAGAAACAGTTCACACATTTTCTCAGTTACCTGTTCGGATGTCATGGTTAACACCTTCTACGGAGATGATGGCGTTTGGAATTCCTTTTCCGTGTAAATCTGTCACCATGCCTTTGATGCCACGATGAACCTGTTCAGCAAACATAAGGAGACATGGGGTGAGTTCACCGACCAGCTCTGGACACAACCAGCACAATGAAGTGGGCTGTGAACCTAAGGTCAGCCAAGTCTCCAACAGGAATGCTCCATGCCACATCTAGCTCAAAAGGCTCGCCTGGCTCTGCGTGGGTTTGCTCTGCAAACTTCTTCTGCCTTCCTTTTGGGTCTGAGCATCAGAAAGCCTTCCATTGGAGTTAAAATATTCCAGAGGCTTAAAAAAATATTGGGATCTAAAATGGTTCATAAAACACATCCACTAAAACCCATAATTTAGGGCCGGCCCCGTGGCTCACTCGGGAGAGTGCGGCACTGGTAGTGCTGAGGCTGTGGGTTCGGATCCTATATAGGGATGGCCGGTGAGCTCACTGGTTGAGCGTGGTGCGGACCACACCAGGCCAGGGGTTGCGATCTCCTTACTGGTCAAAAAAAACCCAACTATAATTTAATTTTTATAGGCACATTTATTTTGACTTTCCTGTACTATGTGGCCTTAAGAGTCAGACAGAAAAGAAAAGAATCAAAGGGACCTTCCTATAAATAACAACTTTGTGTATAGGACCCATCCAGTGAGTAGCTGGGTCATATGACATACATCAACTCCGAACCTTGAGCCTCAGTTTCCCCATTTGACAATCCAAGGTGACACACCATCATTTCCAATGACTTTCTTTATACATATTTTTATGTCTGGGCATTTTATCCATAGGAGGGACTTTGGTTAAACAGTATCATTATTTAAGAAGAATTAGGTTGCTACAGTCAAGGTCTTTTCTCTTTTCATATATGCAAAATAAAGAACCTTCCCTCGTGAAATTCCAGGGTGGGGATAGAAATTCCTTAGGTGAGAGATTTCTGCAAGAGGGGAAGAACGGGCTCACACCCTTCTGTGCCAGAAAAGTTCACCCGGGCCTATAATGAGCCACCTGGGACCTCCACGGGGCCAACTTCTGCCATCTGTGCAGAGGTGCAGCCCCAGGTAACAGGAAATTGGCAGCTCAAGCCACTGGCTGGATGGCCCTTCTGACTCACCCATGACAACCACAGAGGAAGGGCAGTCTCCGTGTGCAACCCAGCGATCTACTTTCTCATGGATTAGAGTTAGGGTAGAGTCACGTAATTTAAAGATTTACAATCGGTAGGAGCCCTGAGTTTCAACATTTGGTTCTGCTTATTCTTCTGGTTTCCAGTTAGTCTGTTTTAGCGGGGCATGGATATTATTTGATTAGTTTTAGCACTAACCTAGAATGGGTTATCTCATTAATGTTGCAAGATGGGCGAGGGCTTGGGAACACGAGGCAGGGAAAGTGTTTGAGGTTCCTAGCAAGGACAGCAGGAGCCCCTCACCCCCTGGACAGCAGACCCTCAGCAGGCACTTGTTAACACTGCCCCCAGATAAGTAACCCTGTCACCTGTGACAATGACTCTGAAGGCCTGCAGGGTGTTAGGAGCTAAATTGTGTCCCCCCAAAATTGATGTGTTGAAGCCCTAACCCCAATACCTCAGAATGTGGTCAGAATTTGCAGACAGGGTCTTTAAAGAGGCAATTAGGTTAAAAGAGGCTCTTAGGGTGGGTTCTCATCCAATATGACTGGTGTCCTTATAAGAAGAAGAAATTTAGACACATGCACAGAGGACCACCAAATGCAAGCCCAGGAAGGAGACTTCAGAGGAAACCAACCCTGCCAGAACCTTGGTCCTGGACTTCCAGCCTCCAGAACTGTGTGAGAATAAATGTCTGCTGTTTAAGTCCCCCAGCCTGAAGTATTTTGTTATGGCAGCTCCAGCAAACTAAGACAAGGGGCCTCAGACACATGTCACCCCTCCCCAGAGTGACATCTGAGAGCCCTGGAACTACCCTCTCACTCATTCTATGCCAGTGGGAGCAATCACTGTTGGTATAGTGCTCCCTTCCTTGAGGTCTAATCAAGTGTGGACAGCAGTGGTTCCTTGCAACACTGCAGCTGGCCCAGGGGGACGGCCAAGGCCTGGAGCCCAATTCCATTCCACAGCTCCAGCCACCCTCACGGCCACCTTCCTCAGCTAGTCCCCTTCCTAGCACAGCAACATACCCAGGCCATACCTGTTCCATGAACACGATCAAAGATTCCCGATTATTCTCCCATTCCTCGGGCAGCTCGCTCTCATGCGGGTATTTATCACAGCCCACGTAGATGGAGAGCTCAAAGCAGTTTGTGTGAAGGTAGCTGAAATCGTTCAGACCTGCCAAGCCAACGGAACAACATTTTAACCAAACCATGGTCAAAGTGTCACAGGGGAGGTAGCAAGAATGTCCTAGAACATTCAGAGGACTTTATTTGAACAGGGAGGTATCAGGTATCTCCTCTAGACAAAAACTGACATGAGAGGAAAGGTGTGTGGGTTGAAAGGATGTCTCCAGGGCGGTTTATGGCGCAGACGGACACATCCAAGGGTGGCTTTGATAAAAGAAGGACTGAAATAAGTGCTTTTTAAAAATAAGATATTTACTTTATTAAACTCAGTTTAACACTATTTTTGGAGTAAAGTTATCATTAACACTGGATTTAAGTATTTAATTGAATTTATCTCTATGTTATGCTGTCTCAGCCACAGCTCTGTGACACTTTTATATTCTGATTCATGAAAGTAGCTCTCCATACTGCCCTTTACTGAGTGCCTCACAGAAGCCAGCTCCTGTCCTAAGCATGCTGTATCTGTTAAGTCACTAGTTGTCACCCCAAACCCAGCAGATGTAGGTAGCATCACAGAACTTTACAAATGAGAAAATTGAGGCTGAGAACGGGAACAGCAGTATCTAGGATCATGTGGCTGGAGACGGCCAGAGTTGAGGTCTGAGCCCAGCTCTGCAGACCACAAGCCCTGCCCCTGTCCCCACCCAGAGCATCACCGCTGGGGGGCTGTAGCCTACCATGCTCTCCCAGAGCCGAAAGCAGACAAACCACGCCTTGCCGTCACCATGACAGGCTACAAAGCACCCACCTGCCATGTAGTTGGTCCCTGCATCAGTTTCCTAGGGCCGCTGTTACAAATGACCACAAACTGGTGGCTTAAAACAACAGAAATCTATTCTCCTCCAGTCCTTGAGGTCAGAAATCTGACATCAAAGTGTTTGCACTCCCTCCAAAGCCTCTAGGGGGCGTCCCTCCTACCTCTTCCAGCTTCTGGTGGCCCCAGGCGTTCCTGGGCTGGTGGCAGTGTCACTCCAACCTCTGCCTCCCTCTTCCTGCCGTCCTCCACACCTTTCTTCTCTTCTGTCCCTTACAAGGATACTTCCCACTGCTTTGGGGGCTCATACAGGTAACCCAGGATGACACCATCTTGAGACCCTTAACATAGTGAAACCTGCAAATGCCCATTTTCCAAGTAAAGTTAACATTCATAGGGTTGGGGTCTTAGAAAGCAGACATTATCTTTTTGGGGGCCATCATTCAAACCACTACATTACCAGTATCTGTAAAATGAATAAACGAGTGTTAGATGGCATATAGGATCCGTAGCTTTCTCTCCAACATTTTTGTTTTTGGAGAACAGGATGCAAGCCGTGTTCTGCACGTTGTTGAAGCTCCTCTAACCAGCCCTCCAGGGGCCCTGAGGGTCAGCGTCCCAGGAAGTGGCGCAGGCCGGGCTGGACCCTGCACTGACCGAGAAAACGGCAGGTCCTCCGATCTTTAACCAGCCGTGGCCTGTCTTCCCCTCTTTGGGGGGACCACAGGGTACTCTTTCCCGCTCACTGTTAATGTCTGTTTTCAAATCATGGCTTTTAGGTGTCAGGAGCAACTCTGTATCCGTCTGCTGCCTCCTCACTGAAGTCAGAAGCAAAACATGCGACCACTCCCTCTCTACCAGATTCCAGATTTAAGCCACTACCGTGTCACCAGCAATAGGCCTTTGCTCACACTTGGGATAAAACAAGAACAGTAAGAGCCGTGGACTAAAGGGGGCGGAACGGTGTCAAGGTAACGGTCAAATGCCAGGTCGGCACGTTCAGTCAAACCTGCAGTGGGGAGTGGCCGGGAGCACAGGACACCGATGGGTCACAGATGTGCCGGTGAGCACAGGATCTGACTTCCTGGGAGGGCTGGACTCCTCGCGGCACATAAAATTATCATTACCCCCAACCTCTAGGCCTCGTCAGTACTGAAATAAATGGGATATTGAAAAATGCCGGGTGGGCCTGCGACCTCGCACCGTGTGTCTACGAAAGGCCCTGGAAGAATGGGCGAGAGGAGGAGAAACCAGGTCGGTGGAGAGGTCTGGGCTGTGCTGTCTGCGTGGCCTTGCTGAGGACACCTGGCCAGAGAACGGTTTCAAGTGCAAACTGCTCCTTCCTGCCTGAGACGCATGTGGACAAGGGCTGTGGTGGGACCCAGACAGTTCCTGACAAGTCTTCAGCCCTGGCTGGGGAATGCAAAACATTCATTCCTCTGTGTTCTCTCTTTGGCTGGAATCCTTCCCTTGTCACCAGCTTCCACATGGAACACACCTTGCTTAAAGCTCCCACAACACCTGCCTTCACGGTGGCGGGGCAGGCACGGGCTGCAGCCCAGGGTCAGACCGGCTAGCATCACTGTGGACTGAAAGACACGCACGACCAACAACGCGCATTTTGAAATTGACTGGACCTTGCTCTCGGCGGCCCCACTCCCCAGTAACTCTTGCCTGCCCGGGCACCTCTAACGAGTGGAAAAGACGAAACAAAAAGACAGAAAGGGAGCAGGGAAGGAAATTAGAATTGCATTTCATTAATCTACGAAGAAATGAATCTGCAGACTTCATCACACCTCTGGGAAGAAGAGTGATTAAAAAGGCTCGAGCTACCACAGGGCTCTGCCGCAAAGTCCCTGAAATAATGGAAACTATAATTGATTAGGGAAAAAAAATCAAATGCTGCCTATGTGATTATGTGGCAGCCAACTTTTCAAAATGTTACTATTGACTGACACTGGAGAGTCCTGCTGTGTCTGTACCCAATTTAGTCACAGCAGCCATAAAAACTAGATATTTTATTTAAAGATTTTTGTAAGTAGGTTTTTAGGGCTAAGACTGGAAAGCAAAAATGCTTTTTGCTATTAGGAGATTTTCTCCATAAATAGGGATTTGCAATGATTTTTTAATTTAGTACAGATGATGAAGACAGATCAAATTCCTCTGTTTGGTCTATAACCAAGAAAACATGGCAAGTTTTCTGTACATGTTTTAAAATGACCACAGAAACGAATATTTCTACATTTTTTTCTTTTCCCAAGGGTGGAAACTTACTCGAAAAGTATGTAAAGGCTGAATTTCTAGCAAAGTAAAATAATATGAAGGTTAATCAGCATAGTGAAACAGAGAATAATATGCTCATAAAAGAGATTTCACAGTGAGCACGCCATGGATAGAGGGAGATGGTGGGGGATGGGAACTTACAGCCGAGTGTTTCTGATAATTCAGACACTGGGCACATCCACATCCGCCACCTATGTAATCTTCACAGCATCCTAGAGGGGGACGTCACCATCATCACCATCATCATCATGACCATTTTACAAATGGAAAAGTATAGGGGTTCAGAGAGGCAAAGTAACTTACCGAGGGTCACCCAGCATCTAACCGATAAAGTGGGATTTGAACCCAGGTCTATCTGACACGGAATGCTTTTCAAATTCATCACTGGCTTCAACAGCCCTCACAAAATCAAGAAAATAAGCAATAAGCATTATGCCTGGGGTCTTGCAGTTCAATGCAGAGGGACCTTAGAGAATATGACATCTTCATCTCCCCTGGTTTAGGAGCCCTGAGCTGAACAACCCTGAGACAGGAAGCAAAGTGCTTATTCTGACATGTGGACCAGGGGCTTCTAACTGCTGCAGAGAAATTCCTGGGATCTCTCCTGGAAGCTTCTCCAGTCCTGTGTGGATGCTGGAAGCTATAACTCGTGCTCCCCACATGCACACAGCCAGTTTTGACCATGTTCCGTGGGTGTGGCTGGGAGGCCCAGCCCACTGACCCCAGCCAGACAGCAGATGTGTCTGAAACAGTCTTCACACGTGGTGGGTCTCAAGACACACCTGAGCTTGGGATCATTGCCTAGCCCCTTATGAGTTTATAGCACAGGATGTTTCCCTAAATCAGAATGGCTCTGGGTACAAAGCCCTGACTCCAGTGCTAGCACCAGCATGCTCTCTGTCCCTTCACTGTTCCTTTTTGTCCAACATTGCTACTAAGTCCAATTTTACCTATCTCTGACCCTCCAGTAACTGAACAGCTCAGTGACTAAGAGCAGGCCACAGAGTCAAACAGACCCCAGCTCTACTTTCCTGCCTGAGATCCCTTTGAGTCTCCAAGCCCCGTTATCTCATATTTATAAAACTGGGAATAAACTACACCCACCTCAGAGACTGCAGCGGGGATTAAAGGAGAGTCTATGCAAAGGCTTCGCAAAGTGCTGGCACCTCGGGCATGCCTACCTACAGTAGCTATTATTTAGTGATAACCCCGCCAGTAATGATGAAAAGAGGGCTTGGGAGGAGACGCCTGTAGGGTCCCTCTGTCATCACGTGGCCCCATGAAGTCGGGAGGGAGGGCTGGTCAGAGACTCACTTCCGGCAACGGTATGCCAGGAGGCCCCGTTGACAGTCCCCTCTTCCTTCTGGAAGTCCTCCGTGTGGCACACTCTCCTCCTGGCATCTGTCATGAGGCGGTGTGTGGAGGCGTAGGAGTAGGCCAGCCAGCGGAACACGTGGTCGTCGGGTGTGGGCGTGTGCTCCTGGGTCTTCCACAGTGACCGCACCATGTCGTAGGGGTAGGCCACCACCAGCTCGCCACCCTGCAGGTTGCCACCCAGCACGAAGGGGATCTTTTCCATCCAGGCTATGACTGCCCTGGTCTCCACAGCCACCTGCAAACATTCAAAAGTGATGAATACAGCAGGAAGGAACCTGCGTTGTCGCCCCAGCTTTCAAAACAGGGACCGACTTGAACTCCTGGAACTGCCTCTTACATACCTTTGGTCCATTTTTCTACTGAGTTGTTTATATTTTTCTTATTTATTTGTAATACCTTATATATTTTAAAATTCTAATTCTTTCTCAGTTATATGAGTATGATTTGCAAGTTACTTCTCCCAATTTTTAGCTTGTCATTATAGTTTTTAAAATCATTTGCTAAACAGGCTTTCTTATTTCAATGCAGTTGAATTTACTAAACTTTATGATTAATGCCATGTGTATCTTGCTTAAAATATCCTTCCTCACGCCGAAAGCTCTATACTAAAGTTTCACCATGAGATTTTATTGTGAACAATGGCTAAATTTTATCAAGTGCTTCTTTCTGTAGACAAATGACTTTAGTATTATTTCTTTGTTTTCTATTATTTCATTGATTTCTTTTTAATCACAATCATTCTACTTTCTTTGGGTTTCTTCTGTTACTCTTTTGCTAACTTCTTAAAGTTAATTGATATAAATTTCCCTAAAGCACTATTTTTTGCTCTACTACACAAATTTTGATATATAATATTTTCATTACCATTGAGTTCTAATAATTGTTTTAGTTGCCAGTATGATTTTTTTCTTTGATCCATTCTTTAGAAGTTTTTTTTAAAAAAATTCTAAATATATAAAGATGTTTTCCTTAATCTTATTACTTTCTTCTAGTTTAATTGTATGGTGGTGAGACCATGATCTGTCTGGCGGCTATTCTCTGAAATTTATTGACATTTCCTTAACAGCCCAGTTCATCAACAGTTTTTGAAAATGGCCCAGGGTTATTGAGAATGTTCTGTAATTGTTGGTTGTAGAATTCTTATAGGTCCTTCATGTCAAGACTGCTAATTTTGTTATTCAAATCTTTATCTTTGCTGATTTCTGATCTATCTAATCTATCCATAATTGAGAAGGATATTGCTAACAGTAGATTTGTGCAATTCTCCTTACATTTGTAGAGAACAAGCTCAAAAACCTAGATTCTAGTCTTAAAGCAAAGAAATCCAGGGACTTTGTACGACTGTGCTAAAATAACTACTAAGCTCTTATAGCCTCAGGACTAAGAAAGCTGGCAACCAAATTCCAATTTTGGTTCAAGTATTCTCAAATTATAAATCGCTTGAATTCTCAACTTTGCCAGGAGTCCTTAGGATGTTAGTTGAAAAAAAACAAAGAGAGAGAGAGAGAGATTCTGTAGGTTGGAATTAGGAAACATGAGAAAGGATTCAGAACACAGAAGACCCAGAGACATCCCGTCTCGTACCCCCATCAGCCACTGTGGGCATCCTAAGCCAAGGGGTACTGGTGCTGTCTGCCTCTGTCACTCAGCTGCTTGCTTCTTGAGGGCCTGGGTCCCACTGTACTAAATGAGACCCCCATGCTGGCCCTCTTCCAGGACGTGGGGCCCACATGCGCTGTGCCGTGGGCTGGGGCTCCAAGCCAAAGCAGGACAGCAGCTGTCCTCTGTCCACCTCCCCCGATTCCACAGTAGAGAAGCCCAATATTTTTTCTGAGCTCTCGATGTGCTTACATGAAATACATCATTTCCCAACCTTCCCTACAGTGGCTGATACCACGTGCAACAAAATTCTGGCCAATGAGATTTAAGCAGAAGTATTATGGAGGAATTCTAGGAATGCCTTTTATAAGAAATTGAACTATCTGAGGGGAGGACTTTTTAAAGCCCTTTCTCTTCTCTTTCTTCATAGACATGACAGCTAGAGCAGCAACTGCCACCTTGGATTATGAAACAGTGGCTGATACCACGTGCAACAAAATTCTGGCCAATGAGATTTAAGCAGAAGTATTATGTAGGAATTCTAGGAATGCCTTTTATAAGAAATTGAACTATCTGAGGGGAGGACTTTTTAAAGCCCTTTCTCTTCTCTTTCTTCATAGACATGACAGCATGCTAGAGCAGCAACTGCCACCTTGGATTATGAACTTGAGGATGAAAGTCACACGCTAACATGGTACAGAAAGAGACAGGTCCTGGGTTCCTGATGATCATGGGGTTTCTGTGTGGCTGGCACTGCACCATCTGCCTCCAGGGTACTTTTATTTGAAAAAAAAAAATTAAACCTTATTAAGCCATTAGTTTGTTTTTTCTGTTGTTGCAGCTGAACCTAACACTAACTTACATACCAGTCAAGGCAGACCTCTTGCAGAACATATCAGATCAAAGAATAAGGGTAAGGAGCTAAATTACTGTGGGCACAGAAGGCAATAAAAGGCATGGGAAATTTAGTAGGAATTATTATTATTATTATTATTTTACAACACATTCTTTGTAAAACAGACATAAGAAATTTGGGGAAAGTATTTCTCATCCAATTTCATTTTTCTCTACAAAGAAGCACCACATGTAATAAATCCATGGGGACATTTAAAATGAAAGTAAGATAAATCAAGCAACCAGTGAGGATTAAGGATAATTTCATAGCAGTGTAACTGACAGGGCTGAGGATACTAATAAACACACACAATTCCGAGCAGGTTGTCTTGTTTTTGAAGCACTCTGTGGTTGTTAAGAAATATAACCACATGATTTCTCTTCTATAAAGAATCTCCCTAAATATCAATTTAAAAGGTAGCCATTACCTAGCACTCTTCCCTACTTTTGAAGAAAACATGAAAGAAAAAAATGGTTTTGTCCAGTTCTTAAATGTCATAGCTTCTGCAAAAACCAGTGGCTTTAACTCTGCCTCCCGCTGCTCTACAGATCAGGGGGTACTTTTACTCACCGTGGCATTTTCAGACAGAAACCACTCAGGGATTGCGATGTAGTGATTTGGAACTTTCCTTGGGACATTCTGTCTGTCCTCTGCCTCCCAGAGCAGCGTGTTTAAATCAGGAAAGTTGTTGTTGATGTCAATCCCGTCGTGGGTCCAGCGTCCTAGGGACCAGCCTCCCAGCTCTGATCCCTGGAAGATAATCCAGAATGTGGAGGACCCACAGACCGCAGGACGACCCTGACTCTCAACCATACGAGGTACACCGATGCCCATNATTACTGTGGGCACAGAAGGCAATAAAAGGCATGGGAAATTTAGTAGGAATTATTATTATTATTATTATTTTACAACACATTCTTTGTAAAACAGACATAAGAAATTTGGGGAAAGTATTTCTCATCCAATTTCATTTTTCTCTACAAAGAAGCACCACATGTAATAAATCCATGGGGACATTTAAAATGAAAGTAAGATAAATCAAGCAACCAGTGAGGATTAAGGATAATTTCATAGCAGTGTAACTGACAGGGCTGAGGATACTAATAAACACACACAATTCCGAGCAGGTTGTCTTGTTTTTGAAGCACTCTGTGGTTGTTAAGAAATATAACCACATGATTTCTCTTCTATAAAGAATCTCCCTAAATATCAATTTAAAAGGTAGCCATTACCTAGCACTCTTCCCTACTTTTGAAGAAAACATGAAAGAAAAAAATGGTTTTGTCCAGTTCTTAAATGTCATAGCTTCTGCAAAAACCAGTGGCTTTAACTCTGCCTCCCGCTGCTCTACAGATCAGGGGGTACTTTTACTCACCGTGGCATTTTCAGACAGAAACCACTCAGGGATTGCGATGTAGTGATTTGGAACTTTCCTTGGGACGTTCTGCCTGTCCTCTGCCTCCCAGAGCAGTGTGTTTAAATCAGGAAAGTTGTTGTTGATGTCAATCCCGTCGTGGGTCCAGCGTCCTAAGGACCAGCCTCCCAGCTCTGATCCCTGGAAGATAATCCAGAATGTGAAGGACCCACAGACCGCAGGACGACCCTGACTCTCAACCATACGAGGTACACCGATGCCCATCTCCACTGCGGCTGCGTCTCTAAGCCTCTGGCCACCCTTTGACCCAACGATGGTATCTGAAGAATACTGAAAAACTTGCTACTAATACTTGGTGGGTGATGGATGATACAGCCAAATTGCTGCAAAAGGGACTGCAGAGAAACTCTCCGCTGTCAAAGCTTCAGGCCCCTTCTTCCACCTCTTCCTTCTCCCTTCTACACTGGTCGGCTGACCCTCCCAGTAGTAATCAACCTAGGACTCCATCGCTGCAGTATCAACAGCCACCACATTCATGTATTCTCCCTGCCCTGGCCACGGTTCTGCCTCTCTGTTTAGCACTTCAAATCACTACCAAAACTCTGTTGCATAAAGCCTGCATTTGACAGGTACCATTGTTTCAAATATGGCTTTCTATTTCATTCCCTGATACTGTGATACATCATTATGGATATATGACACGACATAATACTAATTATACTCTATACATAATTGTATACACACCTACAACCTATACACATTCTGTATCATAATTAGAACATGAAATATAAACAGTCCATCAGAATAATGAAAACAACTATCCTCAGAGGTCTGATGAGAAGATTAAAGGTAATAATCAAGTTTGCACATGTCATGATTAAACGCTCCACTGATACGAGGGGTTAGTACATACTCTGTTTTCGTCCCTGTACCTACGGCATATGATTATTCACACCCACTCTCTCCAGCTTGCTGTCACGTCCACCTCTCAGGGCCACCATAATTCTCAGCTCCTACTGTGCATCTTTCCTAAAGCTTTGGGCTCCCCTGACTCAGCAGAGAGACACTCAGGGAGCTCAGAGGGAGCATTTTGCACAAACTCTTGGCTGAGCATATTCGAGTCGCGGCCGTGAGGAGCCATTACCCCTTCGTAGGCCTTCTCATAGCCGTCGGGGTTGAGGGAGGGCAGGATGTGGATCCGGGTCTCCTCCACCAGGTGGACGATGCGCATGTTCCGGGCCAGGTATTCTTGACACAGGAACTGCGTGAGCAGCAGCAGCAGCTCCCGGCCCAGCACCTCGTTGCCATGGGCTCCTGCAATGTAGTGGAACTCGGGCTCCCCTGTGCGCAAAGACAGAGGGAAGCTCAGGTTCATACCAGGATGCACAGAGCCAGTCGGCGCTTACTGCATGCATTAGGGAGGACAAGTCTCTGAACGATCTAAATGATAGCCCTGTGTTCTGTCAAATAAACCTCCAAAATTATATCAGGACAATTTCTTTCTTCCCAAATTGTCAGGCCTGTAAGAAAATGTGGAGAAAAATCTTAGATGACACCAGCCACTGGGTAATAATGTTCATTCTTACTCAGCAAGAATAGATAAAATAGCAGCGTGCTTAGGGTTTGAAATGTACAAGTTAAACACAAGCCACAGCCATGATTTTTCTCTTTTGAGAGACAGTTATTTTTCTTAAAAGAATTTCCTATTAAGTTTTACAAAGACACAAAGATAAGTGAATACAAGCAGAAAACAGTCCATCCGGGCAAATCAGCAGAGACACAATTCTGTAAAGGGGCTGTCTGAGTATTTTCTCTTCCAAAGCTCAGCTTTTGATATGCTGGGGATAGTAGGGTTTAGTGCATATATGCCCCCAATATTCCTATATTGGAACCTAAGATCCAGTGTGATAGTATTTAGAGGTGTGGCGTTTCGGAGGAGATTAAGTCACAAGGGCTTTGCCCTCACGAATAGGATCGGTGTCCTTATAAAAGGGCTCGAGGGAACTAGATGGACCATTTTGCCCTTCTGCCTTGTGCAGGTGAGGCACAGCAAGAAAGCACTGGAGAGGAACAGGACATCGCCAGGTCTGAACCTGCTAGGGCCTTGATGGTGGACTTCTGAGCTTCCAGAACTGGGAGTGATACATTTTTGTTACTTATAAATTACTGGTCTCAGGTATTTTGTTATAGCCACCCGAACAGACTAAGACAAGGGGTGTATCAGTGCTGGGTATGAGCTAACAGTTCCCTCTCTGGCAAATCTGCTGCTTTTGAGGACACGTGATTTTACCAGCAGATAAGTCCTGTGCCCTTTAAAAGAAATTCCTGAGATATTAATGAATTTTAAAGTTGAATAAATCAGACAAACATACTTAAATATCAGTGGATTTCTATAGAACTCCCAGATTTACCAAAAAGAAAACCAGAGAAGCCCATAGGACCTCCAAGAACACAAGTTGGGAATGATTAAATGGAAAATGGCTGAAAACAGGAAATGCTTGGAAGTAGGATTGAAATTTATAATAAAAAAGGGAGCCCCCTCTAATCTGAGCCATTAATGATCAGGGAGTCCTGTAAGAGGAGAAAATTCTGTCTTGTCCTGACCACTTTCCTCTTTGGCTACTGTGACGGGTCTCGGAGGTAAGGAACATAGAATTAAACATGGTCTGTTAGGAGAAAAGGAGGGTACTTCGAGTTTACATAATTCCACAGCCCTTATAAGTGAGAGGCTCACAGAAGCAAACTGGGCAGGAGCTATGTGACAGCTTCTGCGTGGACATCTCATGCCCTGTCCTGTGAACGTTCTCGTGGGGTGAACAGCCTCCTTCCTCAGCAAGAGTAGATAAAGTATTATCTATAATATTTATATTATTAATACTATAATATAATATTATATACAATCACATCACAGAGCATCGCAGAGGGGCCTCCTCACCAACTTCATGCTCCCCAGGGTGGTCAGAGATCTCCACGGCGTAAAGCTTCAGGCCCTGGTGGCTTTTGCCAATGTTGTAAATTCTGGTGATATTGGGGCACATTTCATTCACAACCTTCATCAGCTAAAAAAAAAAAGTGAATTGAAGGTTCTGAGCAAAAACGGTCACACACCAAAGGGCAGAGCTCCCAAGAAGACAGCCGCCCCTGCTCCCCGCCACAGCCCCCAGGCACCCCGCATCCCCACACCCCGCTGCTATGCCCTCCACCTGTAACTACCAAAGGGCAGAGCTCCCAAGAAGACAGCCGCCCCTGCTCTCCGCCACAGCCCCCAGGCACCCCGCATCCCCACACCCCGCTGCTATGCCCTCCACCTGTAACCCCTGCCCTGGGATAACGCCGGCCTTTCTTTCCAGCACCTGCTCTGTTTCATCTCCTCTATGAGGAAACTCCCAGCTACCGCCCCTCCTGGCCCTGTAGTCACGGCTCCCTTTGATTGTGGCTGTCCCCTCCTGCTATGGTCTGAATACTTGTGTCCCCCCAAAATTCATAGGGTGAAACCTAATCCCAAGAGCAAGAGTATTAAGAGGTATGGCCTTTAGGAGGTGCTTAGGTCATGGCAGGGAGTCCCGGTGAATGGCATTAGTGCCCAGGCCTAAGGGAGTGTGTCTGCCCCCTCCGTCATGCGAGGACACAGCAGGAAGACTCAGCCTGTGAACAAGAGGGCAGCCCTCACCAGACACCGACTCTGCCTGTGCCTTGATCTTGGATTTCTCGGCCTCCAGAGCTGTATGCAATGCTTTTCTGTTATTTGTAAATTACCCAGTTTATGGCATTCTTGTCACGGCAGCCTGAACGACCAAGACATCTCCCTCAGTTGTGGTTACCACCTCCCTGGTTGTGGTTATCACCTCCCCGGTTGTGGGTGGTCATTAATTTTTAATGTGATTTCCTGTTTTCTTATTATCCCCTCACGAGACTGCATATCCTTGAGGAGACAGACTGAGCCTTTTATCTCTGTATCCCTGCTCAAATAAAGATTTCTTACTGAATATCAACTGTTTCATAATGTAGTGAACATCTACACTTATTGAGCTGAGGACACAGACCCTGCTCCTGCCCTGTGGAGCTCACGGTGCAGCACGGAGGGGAGGCACGCGATGACCCCACTTACTGCGGTGAGGGAAGGAGAGCAGAGGGTGGCCAGAGCAGGGGCCACGGGGCTGCACTGCTCTGCCCGGTGGGGAAGGCTGGCTGCAGCAAGGAAGGGAAGCAAACATGTGCTGTTTTCTGAGTTTTGCTTTTAAAGTTAGCTAGTCAAACTGACAGCTTTGGTCTGAGAGAATGAGACAGGCTGCCAAGGGAGGTGACAAAAACTCTGCGAGTCATGGAGAACAAGCTGCCCTTGGGGGCGAAGGACCAGAGACACCCTCTCCTCAGAGGCTGCCTGGCCTCACATCACTGAACAAGCACCTGTGTGTTAGCTCCTACGTAGCTTTGATTTGCTGGGTTTATACTGCTTAGCAGTCCCCAAGTGAAAGAAGATCTGACTTGAAGGACATCTTTCTATTCGCTCAACCTTGACAGAAGCACCCGCTCCTCGCCAGGCGCCAGCCACGCACCACACTGGTGGTGGAGGCTGGAATGCTCACTTCCGATTTGGTGGTGTGTGTTAAAGGCCAGGAGGGACGCTCAGGTGCTGTAGAGGCAGCGTGCCAGGTGTGGGGTGGGCAGGTACTCATCAGGGAGGGCTTCATCTTTTTAAAAGATGAGCTGGAGCTGGGTTGGTGAAGACAAGAGGAAGGGCATGTCCCACAGAAAGACTGAGTGAACCTGAACGTGCACTAACAATCTTCCAGAAAATTCTTCATCAACTGAATTATCCGTAAAATGTCCTTGTAAATTACAAATAAACAATTCTGTTGCAAATTGTGTGGAGGGTTAAAATCTATTAGAACTGGAAAACTGGTATCACGCAGAGTTTATGATATGCTGGCGGTACCCTGCTGCCTGCCTCACTTGCCTTCCATAAGACAGCGCTCTTAGAGGACCAGGTAAAGCAGGTCTCAGGGGCATCAAGGAGCACTTCTAAAGGAGTGGAAAGAGTCACTGCTACCATGACCTGGGCTTTCACAACACATCTACAAGGGGTGGCAGGTGCAGTCCCAGTCAGGAATTCAGGGCCTAATTCTCTCACTGCTCCTCAGGGGAAAACATGCTTCACTTTACGTGTCCCTTTGTGTCACAATATTTTGGTGAGAGGAAGCTGGCTACAAAGGACTGTTGTTTGCAAGACAGCCAAAACATAAACCCACCATAAATGGAGGAAAACACGTGAGGGAAACATAGCTTCTGCCCATCGCCACAAGGATACATATTTGCAGGGGAGAGTAGAGCCACGTGAGTAGTGCCACATTTTAATAAAGGACACAGTAATAATGTCACCAATAATGTTAACAAGAGCAGTAAGAATACATTCTGGTTCTTTACTGAATTTCACCATTATTATCACCAGGTGAAGCAGATAAGGCAGAGGGGACTGTCCCCATCCTACAGATATGGAGACTGAGTCCCTGAGAGCCACTGAGTGATTTGCCCTGCGTCCCCCAGCTGGTACCAGGTGGAGCCAGGACTCTGAACTCTTGGGGCTCTTCCCGCACCACTATCTGTCCATGAAGGCGCAGGAAAGCAATGAGAACCAGCACAGCCCTGCCACCCGTGTGTCCGCTGCACACCACGACTGTTCTGAAAGAGCCACAGCACGCTCGCCATCTCTTCCGAGGCCCCGTGTTGTAGTCCCTGCTGATGCAGTCACTCTCAGCCACCAGCATCAACCTTGGCAAATCCTGATCTGCAGGTGATCCACTATCTCAGGCTCCAATCAATGACCAGTGAGTTCTGCAGGCACGAGAGCCAGGTGGTTTATCGCCAATAAAGCAACAAATGCAGGCAGTCAGCACGGGCCTGGCGGTCCTCTGGTGTCACCCTCCTCCCCTACCAGTCAACTGCAGGAGAAATATGCCACCAGGGCTAAAGACCACGACCTTGACACTTGAGGAAGACCAGTATCATCCTGCCTTGGGATGCACACTTAGCCGTGGACACAGGAAGACTCTCGGGCTGCAGGTCTTCAGAGTCACCTCTTTATACTCTACCCACTGTCACAGACTTGTACGCCAACCACACTGTCCCTCCAATGGTGAGCACCGGTGAAGAAATGAACCACATGTCACTGTGTCGCGGTATCACAACCTTTCTTCCTACATACAAGAAAGACAAGAACATGTGCATTTGAAGAATCTTCTCCTTCATGAAGGTTCTTTCCAACTCTGTCTGCACACTGGCCCTCTGGAATGCCAGGAAGCACTTCTCTGCGGCCACCAGCACCATAGCCAACCAGGAACGAAGTTCTCCATGAAAACACAGCTCTTCCTTGCAAGAGAGTATGCTCGCCGACTGCTGAAGAGTCAAACGTGTGCTTCTGGAGTTTGGGTCTTGGTGGTAGATGTTTGGGACTTGATGGATACAGACAGAGCTAGGAATAGAACTTTCATCAGGGCCTCGAGCGTCCATTCTCAACAGGGGTGAGAAGATCGGTTCTTTGGGGGCCAAAAAATCTTAGACCCTACAGTGCTTTGTGGCCCTCCAAAGCTCAACCCCACCTGGCAAAATTTTATCCCTTAGAATTTAATATAGTGGGGGGAGGGCGATTAAGAAAAAATGTGTGAAAAGACTCCCTAGGAGGGCAGTGATGGAAAAATGATTGAGAAACACCACCTTAGAGAGCACCAGGGTTTGCAAGACTCTTAGCCTCTTCAAGACTGTTTCCTCAGCTCTGAGATGGGAACGAACTTTGCATCCTGGTATCTACTGAATCCTGGGCTCTGCCACTTCCCCCCACTGCAGGAGAGAGAATAAAGACCCTCTTTTCTAGTAATTCCATTTCTGGCAATGTATCAGAAGGAAATTACTCATAAAGGATGGTAAAATTGAATGCAGGATGACACTTGTAGTGGCATCTTTCATATTTTGTCAGTACTCATTAAAAGTTGGGAGAGATCCACATGAAATGCTCCAGAGCAGGAAAGAAGCTGAGAAAACTATGAGGCACCCACTCACGGGAACATTCTGCCACACTCCAACTAGAAGACAGCATGGAAAAGAGCTAATGACCCAACATTAGCTGAGAAACACCAGACGAAGATGATCAAAATCATAGGAATTCTGAGAAACGAAGAAGATCAAACAATGGATAGAAATGGGGGGAGCGAAAAGTGCTGATTCCTCAGGGCGGGGGGTCTGTGAAGGATTTAGCTTTAGACTTCTGGTTTGGCTTTAATGTTGATACGATATTGTTTGTCCGTGAATGAAAATGTAAAAAAAAAAAAAGACAAGTTCTTTCCCTTCATCTCTCCTAGAAAGAGCCACGGCACCTGGTCCAGTGGGAAACGGAGGGACAGAGGAGGGAGGGGGTCACAGTGAGAGGCGGATCGTGGGTGAGGAGCTGGGTGGGTCCAGATCGCAGGCTGGCTGCCCGGCCCTGGCTTCCTGCAGCCAGAAACTCCCCTGCCACAGGGTCCGCTGAGCACGGAGCAGGGTGGGCAGGCTCAGCACTGTCCCCGCTGCCTGCTGTCCTTGGCCATCCTTAGCTGCCCTGGAAATCCACACCACCAGCTGGCTGCCTTCCAGCCCGGGTCCCACGACTTTCCTTCTTTCTGCCTGCATCACGTGCAGGCGACCAATCAGCATTTCCTGAGCATTTGGGACCTCACAACACTGTACCCCAAACAAAATCAAGTCGTTCACCTTTTCCTCAAAACCACTTTTTTCTTTCCTAGAAATGCCTCTCCCTCATCCTTCAAGCCCAAGTGGCCCCTCTCCTGGGGACTATGGCAATTCTGGCCAACTGCTGTCCACAAAGCTTCTGCAAACACAGCTCTGCTCACGTAATGACCCTCCGCTGACCGCAGACTCAGGGCATGAGCCTCCCCCCAGCACTCAGGCCCTGCCTCCTCCGCCAGCTGTTCCAGAAGCACCCGCAGGCTCGGCCTCCGCACCTCTGCTCCTGCCGTCCTCTCTGCTCAGAGCACGCTCCCTCCCACCTCTGCCTGGCAATGCCTGGCCCCACACCTTGGACGATCACAGAGCCCACGTGCAACCAAAGCCCCCCAGCCATGGCCAAGCAGACCTGTCGCTTCTCCCTGCCACCCCCCATGACTCTAACAACCTCAAATACTCATATTGATCAAGTGCACATGACGGATGATAAAATGACTGGGTCTCTGCCCTTATTGTCTCAAATGAGGGGGACAGACAGCGTGCATGTAGACAAATAACCAAGCAATTGTAAAAGCAGCACATGCCAGGAAGGCATCGGCATTCTCTTGGAACGATTCCCTTACTCTGCCTCATGACATCCCTGTCAGGCCTCCCTCCTTCCCCTTCTCCTCCCGTCACCCCATCCTCCTGCGCCCCGTGCCTGGAACGGTGCAGGCAGCGCTCCAACGACATTTCCTGCACGGAAGAGTCGCACACTCCCACGTTATGTTCCTCTTACAACGCAAAAAGCTTTTCTATTTTCTCTTCTTGTTTCCTGCTGCTGTTTCTCATTTTTTTGTTTGTTTGTTATAAATGTCTCTTTCAATACTAAGAAAAACTAACAATTTTTCCTGAGGTAGAAAGATTTCTACAATAACCTAGCAGACTCCATACAGGAAAAGCCCTAAAAATGTTGCTTCTTTCCCATCCCCAGGAGCCAGGAATCCAAATGGCAAGTCACTTCTGACTTGAACACTCTTCAGGATTGACAGATGCTCCCCTGGACAGTTTCCAGGTGAGGGCTGCCAGGCTGTGGGACCTCCGAGGGGTTACCCAGGGTCACCTGAGGAGGCTTCACTGACCATCCAAACTTCTACCAAGTGATGGTGATCACAGCTCCCTAGTGTCATGAAGCACACCCCACAGCCTCTCGTTTATGAGAAGAACCCCAATTCTGCACACAGAACAACTATTTAAGGATACCAGCTACCTAGACTCTCTGTGCAGTTAGCTCATTTCAAATGCATTTCGATTTATCGCCTTTGGTGTTAACTGCACCCACTGAGTTGATATTTGTCTCAGAGCTGGTACACCGGTGCTCTGTCAAATGGAACAGTGAGCAGCCCATATAAATATCCTGAGGAGCGGAGCACAGGGATGACTCACAGACCTCAAGTCCAAACACATTATCTGGATTTCTGAAGAGTAAGACAGCAAGAAGGTTTCTTTAGCACATCCCACTTCTAAGTCTGTGCTGGCAGGTGTCTGGAAGCTGAGTGTGAGTGTCTCAAATTAAATGACATCAAGACAAACCAGGCTTTTTCATGCTGTGGGACTGGGGCTCAGTCTAATTGCTCCCCCATTTGCAATGGACGGCTGCCTCCTTCCCTCCCTTTCAGCCGTATTAATTCACCCTTGGTGAATCTTTGTCCTGTAAATGTATTCACAAGGACATTTCTGTTTGATCTGTCTCTGGATTTTTAGACATCTAGGGATTTCTCATTTGCCTGAGATCTCCACGCTTTCTAGCACACACTGGGGGAGACATGGAATAAGACTTCACTGGCAACGCATTTAGCATAGGGACCACCTTTTAGCTTGTCCTCATAAATATGTGTCCCTTCCCACATCTGTACCTTGTCTGCAAATGCTGTTCAAAGCTCAGAATTACTGGGTTTCTGTGATTAAATGTGGGGAAACTCTCATCTGGGATTATCTTTTCCTTCTAACAGTATTAAGAGCTATAAAGGTATCAGTCAATTCTGAAGCCCAGCTGGACAGCAGAATCACAAAGGGAGATTTTAAAAATTTGTATCTCCAGGCCCTTTTCCTTAGGATTCTGCTTTAATGGGCCTGAGATGGGATTCAAGCATAGGTATTTTTTTCTGTTGTTTACAAATTTCCTCAGGTGATTCTAACATGTAACAAAGATTGAAACTCCAAGAATCTGCATAACAAGGGGTAGTGTTATCTATTCTCTCTGTGACTCAGTTTCCCCATCTACAGGATAAGGACACCTGCCCTCCCAGGGTAGTTAAGAGGACTGGACACATTACTGTATGTAAATTGCTGAGCACAGCATTTGGTCCTGTGTGCATGCGTCATGCTACTATTATCAGTGTTTTTCTAGCTCTTCTTTTTGACTCTGCCTATGACTAACATCCTTAAACCAGTGATATTGCTCAAACACACAGTGATTCTTAAGAACTAGACTATTAAATGAGAAAAGCCCGGATGTGAATTCTGTCTGAACTGTTTGCAATGGAGGAAGCCTTCCTCTGGTCACTCAAACCCCAACGAGGCGTTCTCAGCCTTGACAAGCACTTAGTGCGTCTTCGGCAAACCAAATGGTCGTTCGGATCCCTGTCTCTAACACATTGTCCTAATGCCTGCAACAGAAAAATTAAGTCTATGGGCAGAGAATGTGTTGCTCTTTTGACAAATTCCTGGTAAACTGTGGTCTGGGTCTTACCTGGCGCATTTCCTTATAGTTGTGGTGCTTAAAATCCAGGTCATCGGTGGTGGTCATTTCGTTCCGTCGGTGATAATAATTATTAGGATCTAGGGACAGAAATATGGTTTTGGACTTACTCACATGATTCTAACACTTGTGGCATCTCTGTTAGGGGCCTGATTCATGTGGGGACTGTGGGGACAGCACAGCCCAATGCCGAGCTTCTTACACTGGCTCAGAGACAGGAGAGACAACCTGCAGGGAGCAACTTAGGAGTCAGAATCACCCATGGGTTGAGAGTGTAGAACCAGCACGCCTGGGTTTAAGTCCCTGCTCTTCTGGTGTGTGCTGTGTGGCCCTGGGCAAGTCAACTGAGCCTCAGTTTTTTACCCATAAACGGGAAACAGAAGGCACCTCCCTCGTGGGTTTATCATTAGCATTAGATGGGATAGCCTATGTGTTTGGCAAACTGTTGGTGCTAAATAAGTAAATAAGAGTGAATACCAAGACTACAGGCATATGCATGGAGACTTTTGGGAGAGTATGGACACTATTAGTCTCTTCCCCAACATTCATTCCCCTTTCATCCTTCTTAACAGAAGCCCCATGTTTGGGAATCCCCTCTTCCCACTTCTAGGAAGATCTCAAGATCCCACCCCCAGAAGTTCAAGGAGACTGGTTAGGCCAATCAGAGCACAGCATCCCCCTGGCCATTCTAATTGATCCAGATTGAAAGGAAGGACTTCGCTGGCGCAGAGGAGGAGAGAGTGAAAATCTCTCCCCAGCTGTAAGAATGCAGAACACATGGCCCAGTTGCTGCAGTGGCCACCTGACCACAAGAGGAACCAGCCCCAGGATGACCTCAGTGACTTGGATGACGCAGAGCAGAAGACAGAGAGAACCCCAAGAGTGACTGAATCCACCAACCCTGGAGTCCAACCAGGGACTTCCAACCGCACGAAATAAAGGATCCCCTTAACAGTTAGGCCAGTGGGAGCTAAAGCACCGTAGCAGGTGTAATCAGAAGTATTAACAGTGGTGACCTCTGGGGACCTGTACTCGGGGGTCGGAAAGGAGATGTCTGCTTTTCACTCAATTCCCTTCCATACAAATTGACCTTTTTTCCTTGAATTCCTACAAGCCTGCATTGTTTATGTCATTGCAAAAATGAAGGGCACGTAGAAGAAAGGAAAGGACAGGGAGGAGGACAGCCAGGAAGAGACCACCCAGGCAGCCCTGAGGTCCTCCTCATCTGAGGAAGAGTGGCAAAGGGGCTTACAGATGTCAGCCAGCCTAGCGACATTTCTGTCCAGGGGATGCAGCCAGAAACCCCGGCCAGTCCAGAGCTCCCTCCAGCATCTAGAAAACACATGTTTAGATGGTCAAGCCATACCCTAGGAACCACTGAGCAATGTGGGGACCACAGCAACTGTCTGTTTGGTCCAAGTGGCTCAGGGGCCCTTCTGGAGGCTGTGGCAGTGTCCGGCAGTGGAAGAGTGAGTACTGGCTCCCTGTGGCCTCGGGAGCAGCGAGGCCTGATCCAGGCTAAACGTGGTCCCTGGACCAGGAGCACTGGGTGCTTATTGGCCCCAGCTCGGATCTACTGCATCAGAATTCACAGTTAAACAAAATCCCAGCTGATCCCTAGGCTCGGAAATTTGAGAAGCTCTGAAGCACTGAGCGCCACCAGCAGGGACCAGGCACTGAGCACTGAACTAGCTCTGAGCTTGCGTCCTTGCAGCCACGGGTCACAACCGCCATCACCAAACTTGCCAGGGTGCACTTAAAGACCAGCTTCCCCCTTGAGAGTTGAGGCCACTTGCAAAAAGTTAAAAGTCACATATTAACTTTTTTAAAAAGTTAAAAATACAGTTTTTAATATTCACAAGAGGTTTTCCAGTAATACTGCTAGAAACGAATAACTGTCATGGAAAGGGAATGATGTGGGAGGACCGACTGGCATTCTGTCCAGACGAGAAAGCAAAAGCCAAGCGGGCTTAGCCAATTATTTCTCCAGCACTTTCCTTTTGAGAGTGCAGGCTGACTGTGCCGCAGGCAAGCTGCCTTCCCTCTGATTTCCAAACCTGCACGTTCCAAAGCAAAGGTAAAGCATAGTTTTCACGTTCATTTAACTTACCCACCGCTGTTTCCTGAAAGCTGTTCAACACCCCTCAAGCTCTGGAGCCTCTTTTCAAGGATTTTAAAGCCCCTTTTGTTGTCTAACACAAGTTATGCCTTCAGGGTTAGGAAGGACTGAAGAAAAACTCAGAGCCGTAAGTACACGAGAGCTCTGTGTTTGGCGATATTCTTCCTTTACTAAGACTCATCCGTTTGCTGAACAAAATGGGTACACATTCCAGAACCGTCTCAAAACCACAGACGAGTACTCTTCACGACCTTCAGTCTCTGCATGGTGAACAACCACTTCTTCACGCATCCGCTTATTCTGATGGGACAGAGTTTTGTTAGGTCCTGTCACTTAGGTAAAGAGGTGACTGAGAACTAGTCTGTAGACAGAGCCAGTCAGTCACCTAAGGCCACTATCCCCTTCCTCCTACTATGGACAAAAGAATCCCTCTCCCCAGTGGGGAACGTATTCCAGATGGTGCACAGGGAATTGCCTCGCTCCACACACACAGGTGGGGATGTGACTCAGGTCCAGCCAATCGAAACATGCAAACTCGGGCCATGGTTCCTGGCTCAGAGCAGATCCCAGCATCCAGCCAGAGTCGCTCAGATGGTAGCATGTGAGTTTGGGGTGCTCGAGGCTGATCTGCTAGTCTGTGAGACAGTGAGAGAGACAGAGCCCTAACCCCAACAAGAAGGCCCCGAGACATCAAACCTGTTCTTGTCTTTAGGTCAGGTGT
>NW_007731026.1:37299-42069 GCF_000696425.1 Galeopterus variegatus | reverse complement strand
TGAAAATAAATGCCAAAATTTATGCCAAAATTCTTATGACATTTGAAACAGAAGTCCTGATTGACTCAGTCCAGGAGGCCTTTATCCCCACAGATGGAGCTTTGGCAAATCCGTCTCCTGTTTCCCTTCATGTGGTTAGTTCTATACACCCTATATACTGAAAACCAGCTGACTTCTTCTGGAACACCTTAGTAATGGGGATAGACAAATGCCAGATGTAGAGCCTAAAATGGTCTGTCCAACCTACTTCCCTTGTTAAACCACTCAAACATTCTACTCTGTTCAAACTGGTCTGATGACTATGCCTTGCTATGGGCTGAACTGTGTATCCCCCAAAAAAGATACGTTGGTGTCCTGATCTGCTGTACCTCAAAATGTGACCTTATTGGGAGAAAGAGTTTTCACAAAGGTAATAAAATTAAAATGAGGTCATTAGGGCAGGCCCCAATGCTAAAAGGAAATGTGAATACAAACACACAGGCAGAGATCAGGGTCCGTGTCCCTACAAGCCATGGAAGGTCAGAGACGGACAGCGAACCACCAGAAGTGGGAAAGAGGTTTGAACAGATTCCCCCACACGGCCCTCAGAAGAAACCAGCCCTGGCAACACCTTGATCTTGGACTTCTAACCTCCAGAACTGTGAAATGATTAATTTCTGACATTCTAAGCCATCCAGTTTTTGGTCCTTTGTTACGGCAGCCCTAGGAAGCTCTTACACACCCTAAACATTCCCGCCTCATCTCTGCTGGCAATACCTGCTGCTCCCTCTCATCTCACTGGAACCTGCCCCTCCTCAGAGACCAGCACACATCCCAGCTGCTCTGTAGAGCCCTCTGGTCACTCACATCTCAGTCATTTCTTACTCTTCAGACATGGTCATACAAAAAAAAAAAAATTCTTAAATCACCTGGACTACCCTTCATCTCTTCTTAAGAATCTATCTGCCAATACTCTAGGTGTAAAAGTGTTGGAGCCTTTCAGAGACAAACAGCTCACAAAGCAGCCTCTCCCACTATTTTCAGTCCTAATTAATTGCAAGTTTTTCCTTTACCGAGCTGAGGTCTCCCAACTGATCTTAATTTAACCCTCTTATAATTACAATGACTAAGATCCTGCAGATTTCGCAGAGAATTAACACATCTTCCCCTGAGCTGTCTCTGTCCTGCCTCAACATCCCTATTCCTTACACTGTCCTCACGGTGATTTCCAGCGTACTCCACAGGACTGTTCTTAAAAGAACAGGAATAATCCCAGATCAAACCCCATTACTGGAACCCGAAGGGAGTATCAAGATTCTTGGACTGTTCTGCTTTGCTGTTTGCTGCTTTTTGGTTGGGATCTTGATTGAAATGGTGGAGCTCGGCCAGGAAAGAAAGAGCTTTCTCTGTTGGAAATGGGGCTTGCCTGCCCCCAAGAAGCACTGGGCTCATGACTCCTTGCATACGCTTTATCCAGAACAGGGAAATCCGCAGAGACAGAGCAGCTCAGAGGTTATAGCGGATGATGGGGACGGGGATTGGGCAGTGATCACCCAATGGGTTCAGGGAGTTTGTAGGGGTCAATGACAAACTTTTGAAACTAAATAGCTGGTGCTTGCGCAAAACTGTGAATACACTAAATATCACTAACAGTACACTTAAAAAGAGTCCATTGTGTGTTATATGAATTTCACCTCAATTTTAAAAAAATTAAAAGAATCTCTGACCTAGAATGTTCTCTGAGGGCTAGGGAGGACACCCGAGGTGCACAGCCATGGTGGATCTTTTTCTGCCTGCTGAGACCAGCCTCTCACCCCAGGCAATGCCCACCACTGCAGCCCTGTGACCGTCCTAGGCCCCGGCATGCCCAGCACAGGCCTGATACCACAGGCAGGCTGAGCACCAAACCCCTCCCTGATGAAGACACATTTGTCCAGGCTCCTCTAATTGCCCTGATGACAAGGTCGTTCCTACAGGGCAAGGCCAAGAAAAACAGGAAGCTGTGGACCCCAGACAGAGCCCGACCTGATCCTGGGCCATTACTGTCAAACCCACAGCTCCACGTGGCTCCCAGAAGGGAGCAGCGCTTCGCTCAAGCTTCGTAGCTTCGTCCCCTCACTTATGCCCCATTGCACAGGCACGACTTCTCCACTGAGTGCTCGCCCAGGTCCAGAAACCCTCTGATTCCTTGGCTGACGCTGCTCTGCAGACAGCCCCAGGGCCCATCTGCAGCCTGACAGGAGAAGCTGTCAGGAAAGACAGTTTTCAAGAGTGTTGCTGTTTTAACAGCTTCCCAGGGTAATCAACACTGGGCAATTGGACCAAGAAAGAAATCACACATTTATTTAAACTCAGGAAGGGCAAGCTGCCTTCTGTTGCAGGCAGGACAGGCTGCAGCCAACAAGTCTTGATCCCACCTCATTTGAGAAGTCTCACTGGGGAGAGAGTTTGCCAATGGGACAGACGTGTCTCCCTTGAGAGATGGGGGCCAGCAGGTGGGTCCATCTTATCTCAGAATCCTGGGAGCCTGCCTCAGACCAGGTGCTGCAGAATTATTTAGTACATGAGTGGATGAGTGAGTAAATGAACGGATGGATGGATATTCTAATCAAGTTATTTAGGGAAGGCCAGTCATGAAAAAGATACACATTTTAGGGCCCAAGAGACATCTAAAAGGGGCCCATCTGATGCTGCTGTGCCACGGCAGAAGGGAGAATGGGGGGCAGGGGAGGAGGTGGGAGACTGAAACCCACCCTCAGCACTGTGGGCCGTGATGACACTGCATGGCTTCTTTGTCTGTCAGTGGACTAGCTTCCTGGGGCTGCCCTAACAAAGGACCACAAACGAGGTGCCTACAACAACAGAATGTATTCTCTCTGTTATGAAGGATGGAAGTCTGAAGTCAAGGTGCCAGTAGGGCCGCGCTCACTATAAGAGATCAAGGAGGGGATCCTTCCTGGCGCCTTACCAAGGAGGTTCCAAGCAATCCTTGGCTTGCAGCGACATCAGCCCAGTCTCTGCTTCCATCATCTCATGGAGTTGTTTTTGTTTGTCTCTGTTTTCTTTTTGTAAGGACACCAGTCATTGAGTCCTGCATGGCCTCATCTTAACAGATTATGTCTGTAAAGGCCCTATGATTTCTAAATGAGGTCTCATTCTGAGTTTCTGGGTGGACATGAATTCTGGGGGATGTTATTTGGCCCAGGGCAGTCAGTCATGCCAAGCCCTGTAAAAAACCCACCCAGAGAGGACCGCCCATCCTTCTGAATTGAGCTGCTTCTTCATGGGGAGAGGTGGGCTTCTTGGTGTGAACCCAAACCCAGGCCCAGAGTTGGAAACGAGACAGGACTGAAATCTGTGGTTCCCCCTGAGACCTGCCCTCTCAACCTCGAATCCCAGAGTCCTCAGAACAGGGAGACCCAAGAGGGAGGCCTGGGCATTCTCGCTACCGCAGAAGCAAGCAAGTCACAGAGAAGCCAGAAAACAAAACAAAACCAGGGTGAATAGAGGTGAGAAGAACTGAAATCTCTTCTCTCTCACCCGCCCACTGTCCAGGGGTCGGGTAACCTCAGAAGTGAGTCATCGACAGAACGAAATGATCAAGCCAAGGGCAGTAAGAGCAGGAAGAAGGAGAAAGTGGGGAAATAAAACATGATGAGCACTTATCACGCACTGGCACTCTGCAGACACGCTCTTATCTAGTCTTCATGTCTATGTGTCAGGAACGAAAGAGCTGCTGAAAATTAAAGATAAAAACGAGAGCAGCCTCTTCTGCATTCTAGGGGAGTAGCTGAGCTCTTCTCAAGGCAAGGCAAGGTGCCACCCAGCCAGGATGGGGGGAGGCAGGAGTAGGGAGCTCACAGTCTCTATCTAAAAAACACCAGACATCCCACCACTCCCATCCCAAAGCCCAAGAGGCAGCAAGTCAGAGGACAGCAGAGACAGAAGAAAGGGAGAGAAGAAAGGTCGAGGCAGAGGAGGACAGGCCCAGCAACATGCTGACAAGCCAGTCTGCAGAGAAGGCAGCCAGCCACAGATCCCCGCTGCTGGGACAGCAGGAGCCTCAGGAAGAGAAATGTCTGTTGTTGGGTCTGCGGGGTTTCATGCTGCATGCAGTAAAGCTCCTTTGTTACCCCAAACCTTCTGCAATAGTCCCTCACGTAAGCAGCAGCAATGGAGCAGCAGTGGAGACTGCGGTTCTAGAATCCAGAGTCACTGGTAGGAAACACCTGAGTTTGCCAAGAGCAGAGCTGGGAGAAGGCAGCCAGGCGGCCACCCCAGGAGCCCCTGGAGATGCCAGGGAAGGAAGGAGACTTGGGTTTCCTGGAGGTACTGTGATGAGGGCTTGACTTATTTTATTTGGATGTTTTATAAAAAGGTCACCCCAGAAGTTGAAGGACTTAGTCAAATTCCACAGGGAAGGCGTTACTTCCACTTTACTGATGAGAAAAGCAAGGCACAGAGCACTTCCACAAGTTGCCTGAGGCCACAGTGGCCCGGGAGTGGAGGCAGAATTTGAACCCAGGTCTGGTCTAAGACACAGCTCACACTCTGTGTGTCCACCAGGCTTCCCCTGAAAGAGATGAGGAATCACCTCTTCTTTAAGGCCCTGACAGCCAGTAAAGATGGAGAGGCCTACACAGCAATTCCAGTGAGCTCTTCCACCCTCATCAGAAAGAGGCTGATGGCAGCACGCATGGCAAAGAGAGGCCTGACGTAGGGGGACAGCGGGCAGCTTCGTGCACCATCTGATTCCTGTCTTTTCCAAAACCCAGGCCTGGCCCACATTAA
>NW_007731026.1:33184-37148 GCF_000696425.1 Galeopterus variegatus | reverse complement strand
AGGGAGTGGAGGCAGAATTTGAACCCAGGTCTGGTCTAAGACACAGCTCACACTCTGTGTGTCCACCAGGCTTCCCCTGAAAAAGATGAGGAATCACCTCTTCTTTAAGGCCCTGACAGCCAGTAAAGATGGAGAGGCCTACACAGCAATTCCAGTGAGCTCTTCCGCCCTCATCAGAAAGAGGCTGATGGCAGCACGCATGGCAAAGAGAGGCCTGACGTAGGGGGACAGTGGGCAGCTTCGTGCACCATCTGATTCCTGTCTTTTCCAAAACCCAGGCCTGGCCCACATTAATGATCGATTCCTTAGCACAAGAGAACAGTCACACTAGTGGCCTAACTTTGCAAAGCAAAGAGATTTATTTAAAATTACTGGTGGGATGTAAATTAGTACAAGCATTTTGGAAAACAGTATGGAGGTTTCTCAAAAAACTAAAAATAGAATTATCATATGATGCAGCAATCCCACTTCTGGATATATATCCAAAGGTAGAGAAATCAGTCTATCAAAGAAATACCTGCAGTCTAATGTTCACCTCAGCACTATTCACAATAGCCAGGATATGTAAGCAACCTAAGTGTCCATCAGGAATGAATGGATAAAGAAGACATGGTATATACACACAATGGAATACTACACAACCTTAAAAAAGGAAATGTTGTCATTAGCAACAACATGCATGGAACTGGGGGATATCATGCTAAGTGAAATAAGATAGGAACAGAAAGACAAATGCTGTCCGATCTGATCTCACGTATATGTGGTGTCTGTAACAGTCGATTTCATAGAAACAAAGAGCAGAAAGGTGGTTACCATGGGCTGGGGGGCGGGGGAGGCATGGGAAAATGTAAAGGTTGATCAAAAGATACAAAGTTTCAGTTAGACCGGAGGTATAAGTTTTAGTGATCTCTTATACTGTGTGGTGACCACTGTTAACAAAAATGTATTATGTATTTCAAAATTGTTAAAACAGATTTTTAACATTCTCGCCATGAATAAAAAGATAAATTGGTGAGGTAACGCATCTGTGAATTAGCTTGACTGAATCTTTCTATAATGTAGACATAGATCAAAGCATCACATATCTGTCAATTTAAAATATAAAGATTAATTAAATGATTACATAAAGTTCAACAACAACAAAACAGTCTCTGCACCTATGACAACCCAACAGCACAACAGCCCCTCCTTCCCCCAATTTTTACATATTGAGGGGAGGAGTGAGGGGGCTGAAACATCATTACCGTTCAGCAAGTTGGTGGTGGCCTCACCATTAAAATAATGTTTCAATAACGTGTGAACTAGTAATCGTGGAGTGGGAGGGTGCATTTGTCAGGAGGAAGGACACAGAGCCCTTCACTCGGGCCTGATGTGGGGGCACGGGCCTGATGTGGGGGCACCGCCCTTTGGAACCTCCTGCTCACTCAAGGACCTCCCTGCAGCTCATCTCCAGGTTCTCTGAATCAAATCCAAGGACCTGGACACCTCGGTGCAGGGCAGAGTGAGAGAGGGGAGGCAACCTCCCCAAAGAGGTCAACGTCACATGTTCAAAAGAGAAGGCGCTGGGCAGCCCCAGGGACTCACACGTGGACTTCCCAGGGCTCTGCGCACAGCCCCATGTCCCTGTGGGGAAACTGTGCAGAGCTCACCGGGTCTCTTGAAAAACCAGGCAGCGTCACTGCAGTGCTGTGTGTAACAGCAGAACCATGCAGACCACCAAGGATGTGATCTTGAAGTCTGCAGGTGTGTGTTTTAATCTGAACCCCTCATTATTAAAAATTGACCTTCAGAAGCTCTCCCCAGATTCTGGTAAATGTAGATCTTTAGTACAAAATGGTTAAGTCCATTCAAACTTGGGGAAGAAGACTTTTACTTATTTATTTTTATTAACAATATGTATATTTTTTAATTGTGGTAAAAATACACACAATATAAAATTTACCATCTTAACCAGTAAACAACCATCCATCTCTGGAACTTTTTCATCTTCTAAAATTGAAACTCTATACCCATTGAGAAACAACTCCCCACTGTCTCTTACTTTTGAGCTTTAAAAATCCTATTAATAGACCGTGGTATCCAGTAAATCACTTTCCAGCTCAAAACTTTCTGGAAACATTATTCATGAAGTCTTAAAAAGCACCAGCACCCTCCTCCGCCCCCACCAGAGAATTCACAGGAAGATGGTAAGAGATGGAAGAAACAAAGGTAAATGAATTTTTCATGAAGAAGAGTTTCAGGAAGAGCAGGCTCTGGGCGGCTGCATTTAGACCACGAGGTCACCTTGGGTTTGAGCGGCTCAGTGGGCTGGGCCAGCTCTGGCTTTGGCCTCATTAACTTCCACAAAGCAATCTGGCCAGCATCAGGGCACTAAGCAAGACTTATTGGGGGGGCCCTTGGACATGACCCCCACCAGGCAGCATGCATGAACAGCCAGCTCCCCCTGGGCAGACTGCTATGTAACTTCCAGAAGAAAAAAATCCCTAAATATTTGGGGGATGGAAAATAGAACCAATCTGAATTCCTTCTTGAAACCCACCAGACTTCACAATGCAACTCTGTCTTTGTGTGTGTTTAAATAGCCCCCAGGACCTGTCTTCAGACACACACACCCAGAATAACTTCACAGGGAAATGTTTATTTCATGAGACTTTCACAGGCTGCCCTTTGCCCTTTACCAATAACAGATGAATTCCTGCCAGCAGAGAGAAACCATGGCCCTACTCTTTAAAGCAAGCAGCCCCCAGGCTGTGCTGAGCAGAAAGGGTGAGAAGACTCCCCCATGGCAGAAAGAGGGCCAGAGCCCATGATGCCCTCCCTGAAGTCACTGCGACATCTGTGCTGACTGCAATTCCAGCACTAAACAGCCACAGAAGGAGGCCCAAATCCAAAATCAGGCAGGGCTTCAGCATCCTCTCTGTATCAGCCTTGAAAATGTGCACAGTCTTGAAAACATGCACCAGCAACATCCTCTGCACCAGCAACCCCACTTATCATAATCTGATTTCAGGAAACCATCGTGGACACGCACATGAAACAATGACAGAGCAACAAGGATGTCCACTGCAGGGTTATTTACAGGATCAAAGTGCAAGAAATAGCTGAGCTTCCAACTATACAAGGCAGATTAAAAACATGGGATTTTGTCCATGGACTAGGACAGATGGTCTCTAACAGTTTGGATGACATGAAAAAAGTTTTGTAAAACTAGTGGGTATAAACAAATGTAAAACGAAAAGTCTGTCTGGTGTGAGGGCAAGTAGGTAGGTAGATAGATTTGTCTTTCTCACCAGTAGAGGGTTTGTGCTCTAAATCCACGGCTGGCAAAGTAAGATCATGGATATCATGGGATTCAGAGAAAAACAATAAAGTGACATTACATATGCTTTGAAAGCACATAAGTGTACGGTCATGGAGGGGAGGGGCTGACTATAAAAACAGCATAGGAGCTGGTGGTCCCCTGCCACCGGGTGGGTCTGGGAGGGGCTGGGCATCCCACAGGTCACCCGGCCCAGACCTCACACTAGGCAGGAGCAGTAACACATTGCTGGATGGAGAAGGCATGTCAGAGACGAGCCAAGGCTATGCCCCTGGTTCCCCACGCCTGACTGTGGGTGATGGGAATGTGAAAGTTCCTGCAGGCTGGATGGGGTCCTGTAGGGATGTTCTTGGGGCCAGCTGTCTTCCCTGGAGCTGTGTGGTCAGGAAGAGGCTGCACCTATGGGCTCCCTATGGGCACAAACTCATGACGCCTGAACAGTCAGACAGAGCCAGCCACAAGCCAGGCCCAGTCAGCCTGTCCAGAGCAGACACTAGCAAGGACCCAGATGGCACACTGGACTTCCAGCCCCTTTCTCCAAACCACCCTGAGGTTACTCCCAAGATACCATCATGTGAAAACGGAGCAAGCGTTTTCCTAAAGGAAAAAGCAAGCGTTTTCCTAAAGGAAAAAGCAAGCGTTTTC
>NW_007731026.1:24639-31895 GCF_000696425.1 Galeopterus variegatus | reverse complement strand
CCTGTGCTCCTGCCCTGCAGGAAGCACAGGAGGCCAGACTCACCGGGCAACGGGCAGCCAAGGATCTCCATCCTCATGCAGATGCTCCCGTTGTCGAACCAGGACTGCGGGTTTATGCGGATGTAGCGGGCCACCATGGGGACCGGCAGCTCGTTGAGAACAGGGATCTCCTTCTCACTGTTTCCTTCAAATATCTATTTGTGCTCAAGGGGAAAAGGGAGAATCTTCTAGAGCTTGACTGTCAAGGGATAAAAGAGTTAGTAATTCACTCATTCAACAAGACCTCACTGAGGAAAACCTAATGCCTGCTGGGCACTAAAGGGGAAAGACAAATGACTCGGGCCTGGACCCTGCCCTCGGGAAGCCCCCATTAGTGGGGGAGGAGGATACTTACATAGGGTAGGAGAGATCTATCAGTGTCACAGGAAAGGGACAGTCATGGAGCTTTGGAATTTCAGAAGGAGAGGGCTAGGCAAAGCTTGGGGAGGAGGGCCATCTGAACTGTCACTGAAGGAAAACTAGACCAGTAGGGATGGGACGGATTCTCTAGAAAAAGAACAGCAATAGCTGGAGAAGCCCAGAGAAACAGAGCGGCTGGCTCACTGTTACTGGGACATGGGGTGGGGGGGAATGAGAAATAAGGTTGAAAAGGGGGGCTGCGTCAGGCTGTGTGAGATGCTGGATACTGTGCTGGGAACACACACCTGAGGATCTGAGAAAGACAGTGACAGGATAAGAACTGGCTGAGCTGGAGCTAATCATGGAGCTAAAAGATCCTGGTCTTTAAAGAGATTAAGAAACTATCACAACTGAGTCACTGCAAGGGCCCAGCATGCCCTATGCACATGCACATCTTCCAGGGCTGACTTGCAAATTGTGCAAGAGGCTACGTCCCCACAGCTCTGTGGCTGGAGTAAAGGCTGGAGTTTACATTAGCCCTAAATGTGGGCCTCCTAGTGCTGAGCTTCAGGGCATGGAAAGGGGGTCACTGTCCATCAGCCTCTCGCGGATGGCTTGAATTCACACAGAATCAGCAAGCCTCCAAGGGGCTGGGCAGATACTGCCTGCCTGTGCAGATGCCCGCACAGCCAGGCACCAGAGGCATGGTTACAGGGAAGAAGAGACTCACCATGTCTCCAGATCCATTCTTAACAGTGACCCAGGTATGGCTGTCATTGCTCACCATGACCTTATAGGATGTCACCCAGTCACTCCTGTGAGAAAATAAAACATCATTGGGACTACAAGTTTAAAATGTTTACTTCTTCCATATAGAGCTATAGAGGTAAGGACAGCAGATGCCAGTAAAAGATTGCACTGGGTCAAACCCTGGCACTATGACACTTACCAGCCTTGTGACCTTCGCTAGGTAACTGACCTGTCTATGCCACTGTTTATTCATCCATAAAACAGTAATCCTAAAAGTACTAACCTTAGAGAATTAATGTGAGTATTAAATGGTTTAACACGCTTTAAACACTTAGGACAATGCCCAGCCCCTTGTAAGCACTAAATGTTGATCACACACATAAAGATAGGCAAATATTTATATATTTGTTTGTATTGAACAATTACATCACACACTGTAGAAGCTTAATGGGGTCCCATGTGCAAAAATCATCTCAATAAAGGTTGCAAACTGGTCTACAAATTTCATTTGAGAAACTGATTTAGGGATGTAACAAACTAGATCCCACCAACCCCCAAAATAACAGCTTGAGTCTCTAAGAGACATTGGGTTTCTCCTTGGCCGCAACAGGCACGTAGAAAACCCACACCCCAGCAAGATTCCAGTGATGGTTATTAGACCTGAAGCCAGACACCTGACCTCACGTCCCACTGCACAGAAATCACTGGGGGTAAAACAGCCATAATTTGACTTCCCAGCGTGAAGATCAATCTGATAGGCTTGGCAGAAAAAAAAAAAAAATACTTCATGTAGAAAAACACATTCTTTTCTTTCTGCTTTCTTTTTCTTTCTTTCGGTTTTTTATTATATTAATTGTTAAGCAATATAGAAAAGTCTTCCTGAGTATATTCTCTCCTCCCTTTTAATTTTTAAGATATTGGAACGAAACACCAATTGACCAATCTTCGAGAAAATTCTGCCCATTAAAGTATTTGGAATCCTTCTCCTACTGTGAAATCTGCTTGGCCACAGGATCCAGATCTATCCCAGTAAGGTTTTGAGTTTATTGTCTGAATCAATAATGTCTAGTAAAGTGTATTTAGAAAGAGCAGCTGGTTCTCTTCATTGTGGTTCATCTGACCGACTCATCACAAAAACAGGTGGTTTCATGCATGCTTGGGAACAAGCCTCCACCGCACACCTTCTCTTCTCCTCGCTCCTCCCCAAGCTTTGTCTGAATACCTGCTGGAAGCTAGAATCTACCAAACACCACGTTCCTCCTCTGAGAGTTGCCAGCTTGAGCCCAGGACTGCCGATTTAGATGCACTATTAAGCATGCCTTTTCAAAAGCACCTCAGCGACAGCTCATGTCCTGTGCACTGGAAAATTATCCTCTCCCAAAATAGCAACCTGCATCCCACATTCAAATAATTTCCAAATGACTTGTAACTGCAGTTCCCTGGGCTGTTTTTCAGCTGGTGATACTCAACAGTGATCTGGCCAGGCGGGCTATGGAGGAGAGGGCTGTATCCTACCCAGACAGAAGTGATACGATTAGGAAACCCCTCCATCAAAAGAAGTACACGAGCAATAAAAGGGGGGTAGAGAGAAAAATAAAAAGTTCTCCAAAGAAAAGGAAAGGGAGGGGAAAATAAAAACGAAAGTCAAGTAACAAACTCCTCAAACTTAAAAAGAAATGAGCAAGTCCGTGACTTAGGTCTGAATGGCAATTCACTGTTCGTATGGCTCGATCTCGCTTCTGAACCATAGAGCTTCATCATACCCTGTTTACTTGACTCCTGCACTTAATGTCTCAGCAACATCTCAATTTAACCCGCCCCAAACCAACCGATTCATCTCTTCCATGGCACCCCCAACGTGATGGTCTACCAGAGTCCATTTACTTGACTCCTCCACTTAATGTCTCAGCAACATCTCAATTTAACCTGCCCCAAACCAACCGATTCATCTCTTCCATGGCACCCCCAACGTGATGGTCTACCAGAGTCCCCCCTCAGGAAAGGTACTGCCATCTACCTGGGATGGACAAAATCCTGGAGTTCTCCTTGGCACCCCACTTTCCTTGCCTCACCTATATTGAACACATCACCAAGTCTGTCAATGTCATCTCCTGCATTTTTCTAGAATGTATCCAGCTCTCTCCATCTCCACGGCCACCGGCCCAGCCCATTTTTTTGCACCCGGACTATTGCGGTTGCCTTGAAATGTCTCCTGACACCTAAACTCCCCCCGAATCTATCCTGCAGACTAAAGCTTACTTTTCTAATGAAATATCATCATGTGATCCTGCTTAAAATATCTTCTACTTTAAGTAGTAAGTATTCCTCTATCAAGTATACTCTTATTTAAGTATTAAGACCAAAATCCTCGTCATGTTCTGCAAGACCCTTGCTCTAGTTTTCTATGTTCTTTCTTTCATTTCCTGGTACTGATTATACTCTCTCCTGCCTCAGGGCCTTTGCACATACTGTTCCAGCTGTCTAGACTCCTCCTCCTCTCCTCTTCCCTCCACTGTCTGCCTATAAATTATTCAGATCTCCAACCTTATCAAAAATTCTGTCCTAACCTTCCAATCTAACCGATTTCTCTTCTTATGTTCCTTTCTTTCATAGTTTAATTCAGTTTGTAATTTTCTGTTCATTTCTGGAATTATCTAATAGTGTCTTTTTCTCCCACTGGAGTGTAAGCATCTCATAGATGGAGGAAAGAGAGACCATGGCACTGTGGAGGACACAAAAGGAAGCTGATGTTTCCAGAAGACAGAGTGAAGAATGGGGGAAGCTGGGGCCAGGGTATGGTGGGCTTTGTAGGCCACTGACGGTGGAGGCAGTAGGCAGCCAGACCCCTTGAAATCCACCAACCCCAGTCAAAAGTACCTGAAGACCAGTTAGAAAGTCTCTGTGTCCAAAAATTCCATCATAACAGAACACTTGTCAATCAAAGACTGTCTTAGTGCTTCCTCTATGAAACTGACCCTCCTTTCTGCCACCTTTGAACCCCTGCTGAAATGAAAGTGACCACAGATGGGTCCTCTTGCCACAAGTTTATGAAGCCTTTGTTTTCTTCGTGGGACAATTTTTAATAATAGACTGACATTTTTAGTAGATTTTGAACTACTCAGATTTTCTATTTCTTCTTCTGTCAATTTCGTAACATATGTTTTGAAGAATTACTGCANAGAAAAATAAAAAGTTCTCCAAAGAAAAGGAAAGGGAGGGGAAAATAAAAACGAAAGTCAAGTAACAAACTCCTCAAACTTAAAAAGAAATGAGCAAGTCCGTGACTTAGGTCTGAATGGCAATTCACTGTTCGTATGGCTCGATCTCGCTTCTGAACCATAGAGCTTCATCATACCCTATTTACTTGACTCCTCCACTTAATGTCTCAGCAACATCTCAATTTAACCTGCCCCAAACCAACCGATTCATCTCTTCCATGGCACCCCCAACGTGATGGTCTACCAGAGTCCCCCCTCAGGAAAGGTACTGCCATCTACCTGGGATGGACAAAATCCTGGAGTTCTCCTTGGCACCCCACTTTCCTTGCCTCACCTATATTGAACACATCACCAAGTCTGTCAATGTCACCTCCTGCATTTTTCTAGAATGTATCCAGCTCTCTCCATCTCCACGGCCACCGGCCCAGCCCATTTTTTTGCACCCGGACTATTGCGGTTGCCTTGAAATGTCTCCTGACACCTAAACTCCCCCCGAATCTATCCTGCAGACTAAAGCTTACTTTTCTAATGAAATATCATCATGTGATCCTGCTTAAAATATCTTCTACTTTAAGTAGTAAGTATTCCTCTATCAAGTATACTCTTATTTAAGTATTAAGACCAAAATCCTCGTCATGTTCTGCAAGACCCTTGCTCTAGTTTTCTATGTTCTTTCTTTCATTTCCTGGTACTGATTATACTCTCTCCTGCCTCAGGGCCTTTGCACATACTGTTCCAGCTGTCTAGACTCCTCCTCCTCTCCTCTTCCCTCCACTGTCTGCCTATAAATTATTCAGATCTCCAACCTTATCAAAAATTCTGTCCTAACCTTCCAATCTAACCGATTTCTCTTCTTATGTTCCTTTCTTTCATAGTTTAATTCAGTTTGTAATTTTCTGTTCATTTCTGGAATTATCTAATAGTGTCTTTTTCTCCCACTGGAGTGTAAGCATCTCATAGATGGAGGAAAGAGAGACCATGGCACTGTGGAGGACACAAAAGGAAGCTGATGTTTCCAGAAGACAGAGTGAAGAATGGGGGAAGCTGGGGCCAGGGTATGGTGGGCTTTGTAGGCCACTGACGGTGGAGGCAGTAGGCAGCCAGACCCCTTGAAATCCACCAACCCCAGTCAAAAGTACCTGAAGACCAGTTAGAAAGTCTCTGTGTCCAAAAATTCCATCATAACAGAACACTTGTCAATCAAAGACTGTCTTAGTGCTTCCTCTATGAAACTGACCCTCCTTTCTGCCACCTTTGAACCCCTGCTGAAATGAAAGTGACCACAGATGGGTCCTCTTGCCACAAGTTTATGAAGCCTTTGTTTTCTTCGTGGGACAATTTTTAATAATAGACTGACATTTTTAGTAGATTTTGAACTACTCAGATTTTCTATTTCTTCTTCTGTCAATTTCGTAACATATGTTTTGAAGAATTACTGCATTTCAGCTATTTTCAATTTTACTGGCATAAAGTTGTTCTTAGTATAACTTTACTGTCTTTTTAATGTCTGTAAGATTTTTAGTCATGCTCCCTTTTCCAGTCTTAATATTGGTAGTTGTTATTTTCCTCTTTTCCTGATTAGCCTTGCCATGAGTTTATTAATTCTATTAATCTTTTCAAAGATTAATGGCTTTTTGGCTTTGTTTATTATTTGTTTCCTATTAAACCAAACGAAACTACCATTTTTAATAGATCAAAATGGTTGAATATCAGCAATTTCTTAAGACTCAAACTAATATTTTGTTAATTTCTACTCATATTTTTTCCTTCCTGATGCAGTTTTTAGGTTGGACTTACTATTCTTGAAATCATTGATTTTCAGTTTTTCTTCTTTTCCAGTATAGCATTTAAGGTTATAAAGTTCCCTCTGAGCACTGCTTTAGTTTCATGCCATAATTTTTCTTTTTTCCATTTTTTTTGGGGGGGGGGCGGGTAGTGGCTGGNGGGGGGGGGGGGGGGGTAGTGGCTGGCCAGTACAGGGATCCGAACCCATGACCTTGGTGTTATAAGTCTGCACTCTAACCAACTGAGCTAACCAGCCAGCCCTCATGCCATAACTTTTGATAAATCATATCTTCATTATCATTCATTTAAAATATTAATTCCAGTTGCAATTTCTTCTTTGATCATGAACTAGTTAGGCGTGTATTGTTTAATGTCCAGGTACTGGGTATTTTCTAGTTACTTTTTTATTAGTGGTTTCTAGTTTAATTCCATTGTGGACAGAGAACATACTCTGAATCATGTCAACCCTGTGGCTTTTGCTGAGAGTTCTTTTATGGCTCAGCACATAGTCAACTTTGGCAAATGTTCCACGTGCATTTGAAAACAGTGTCCGTTTTGTAACTGTTGAGTGCAATATTCCACACATATAATTTTCATCATTTGAAATGGATCATTACCAATATTAAGACTGGAAAAGAAAGCATCACTAAATGATCAAATTTTGATTATTCTATTTTCTCTTTAGTAACTTATTAGTTATACACTTGTACTATTCTTTTCATAATTACCCTAAAGATTACAATATGCATCATTGAGTTACTACAGTCTTATTCAAATGATAATTTCTATAACTTCCTTGATAATTCTAGAAACTTACCACACTTTAAGTCCATTTACCCCTCCATCTTTTGCATTATTTTGGAATTCATTTTTAATTCTATATATGTTTTAAATTTCATAAGACATTCTGTTATTGTTTTGTACAGTTAATATTCACACACCCTTATTTACCCTTTTTGATACGCTGCATTTGTTTTTGCATTTCCATGTTTCCACCTGGAATCATTTTCTTTCTGTTTGAAGAACTCCCTTTAACATTTGTTTTAAATCAGGTATGCTGGGCAATAAATGTGTTCAGTTTTATTTTATGGCTTTACTTCATCT
>NW_007731026.1:21920-24395 GCF_000696425.1 Galeopterus variegatus | reverse complement strand
TTAAATCAGGTATGCTGGGCAATAAATGTGTTCAGTTTTATTTTATGGCTTTACTTCATCTTCATTTCTGAGTGATATTTTTGCTAGGAATTCTAGATTGACATTTATCTTCTTTCAGCACTTTAGTTAATCACTACTTTGAGGCATTTTTTTTTATACACACATTTTGAAACTACTCTGTGGCATTTAGTAAATGTACAATAAGAATATGAGTAGAAAAATGAGTGCTAACAATTTTAGTTCAAATCCAGCTTTGTTGTTTACTAACCATATAAACTTGGCAAGCTATCTAGCCTTCTGAAAGTAATGATACCTACAAAAAGGTTATATATTAATTTATAAATTGGGAGATATTGTATTTTTCTGGTTAAGACCTCAGGCTTTGAGGTCAAGAAGCTCAAACTAAAATTCTAGTTCTCCCATTTACTAGTGGTCACCTGTGTGAGAGTCATGTGACTGCTGAGCTCCAGCTGGGAGATAAAGTAACAACTCTTTTGCCTTGTACAGTACATGAGGATTGAATAAGGTAACACATGTAGAGGGAACACAGTGCCTGGCACATAGTAACTGCTCCATAAGAATACTATCATCATAACTAATACATTGCCAAATGCCATATCAACATATAGGACTACCAGTTGTAATTTAGGAGGTGCTCAGTTTCCCTAGGTTCGGGTTTCAGGCCATGCCTCTGGGTTTCCAGCCACTCCCTGAGGTCTCAGGCCCCCTCCTCTTGGCTCTTCCCTGGAGGAAAGCTACTGTTGCAAGTTAGACCTATTTTCAGCACTATCATGGGGAAAATGAGACCACGAGTGGCTGGCTTATGCAAATCCAGTGGCTGGGCATGCTCAATACAGAGCACAGAATATCCTTGAATATGCCTGGTGCATGTGATAGGGTCTGACCCATGAACATGCTCCAGGAAGAGACCGACTGAGCATGCACAAGACTATGTTACAAATATCATGCTTGCTTCTGAGAATGCAGAGGTCAATTATACACAATCCCTTTATTCAAGGTTTTTATAGATTTACAAGGACAATGGGAAAGTAAACTGGAAAATTCTAGACAGCATGATGAAGTGCTGTGAGGAGGCAGGTGCAGCCAGTTGTGGGAGGACACAGGAAGGTTCAGAAGAATGAAGGAGGCAGGGCAGGTTCAGGAATGAACACAGTCTTCATCTAACATAAAAGCTGTATATTTTATTCTTTTGTGCCAGGAACATCCATTGTTATCAAAAAGCCAGCCCCAAAATTTGGAGCTATAATGTCCCTGTTTCCTGGTCTCTTAATCTTCAGGGAAGGTTTGAAAATCACAGCACTATCGTGGCTTTTTTCCACTTGCTTCAGAGACATTATACCACATCACAAAACCACCTTGACATTTAATTCTCTGCAACTGGAGGTTTCAACTCCAAGCAATGCAGTCTGAGGAAAGACATATTTGTGTCAAAGACTTCTTGACTGCAGAAAGTGGGGGAGGCTATGGCTGACTCTCCTCTGGGCTCCAGCTAGCTCCCTCACTTAAAACATTTAAAAACAAAACAAAACAAAATAGCCTTGTATAATATTACATTTCCCTGGAATCCAGCCTTTCTTCAAATCAGGAAAACTGAGAAGGTGGGACACAGAAAAAAGTTGGAACGCATTCTGACATTTTACTACATGATGTTAATCTGGTTTAAATAAAATCAAAGAATGCCCACCACTGACAAAATGGCAGACTAGACACTTAACAGGGCTTTCCACCACAATAGAAACAAATGCTTTAAACCATCAGTGGTCTTGCAAGCAAGTAAAGAAAATCTCAAAGGGGAAAAAAAGAGCTGTGAGCTGAAGAAAAGAATAATGAGCCTCATGCGAACAAAAAGCCAGGATTCTTAGGAAAAATGTACCTAACAGTACTGGGATCAAAACACTAAGCCTGAGAGCCATTAAAAGCTAGGGAAGTTGAACCTGAGACTTTTTCCAGGACTCTCAAAGGGAACTAAAATGACCTCAGAACAGTATCATCCACTTGGCTCCCAACAGAAGTACACATAAATCCTCTCTAGAGGAAAAGTCTTCAATTTAGGCTCTCAGAGGCTTCACTAGATATAATCAAGTAGAAGCTCACAATTTTAAAAAAATCATTAAACACACAAGAAAACATTCTCCAGGAGAAAGAGAAAGAAAAAACAAAAAGTAACAAATTTAGATCTCAAGAAACTTCAAATTTTGGAACTATCATATTTTTAAATTTCTTTTATCAGAGACTTATACAGCACCTAGCAAATGTCACATATCTGCCTAAGCACTTTATAAATATTAACACATTTTTTCTTCATGACAGCCCTATGGCATAGGGACTGTTATTATTTCTAAATACAGGTGCACAAGGAAGCCCAAGGTTGTAAAATTTGTAAGTGGTAAAACCAGAACTCAAACTAGGCAGTCTGGCTTCAAAACTCTTGTTTTTAGATACTTTTATATATGG